>NC_054706.1:58743302-58794259 GCF_016097555.1 Gigantopelta aegis
TGTGTGTGTGTGTGTGTCTGTCTGTGTGTGTGTGTGTGTGTGTGTGTGTGTGTCTGTGTGTGTGTGTGTGTGTGTGTGTGTGTGTGTGTGTGTGTGTGTGTGTGTGCCCACCTTTTGGCACCTTCCTACGCCATTGACTCGTATAACAGCCATTCTGCCGAACACCATGTGTATGTAGTTGTTCGCATTTTTGTTATTGTCGTCGTCGGGTTTTATAGTCTCTACCTTTTTCAGACAGAACCCGCTTCTCAAGATCTATATTTCCGCACAACACTACACCTTCCATATGTACCGACTCCTGGGCCCGTGCTTATAAAACGTTTAGAGCCCACACTCAATCTCAAGTGACGTCACACGCATACAATTTGTATGGCGTTGCCATGGCGTTACTGTCTCATAAATAGAGTCTCAAGTCTAGAATCTAAAAGTTTTATAAGCACCAAGCCAGGATATACTTTACGGGGTGCAACCCATCTCGTCCCTACCAGCTATGCACCTTAGCGGCCTTAACGAGTCTAGACGCATCGGCTATTGGACGTCATTCTGACATATTTTTTTAGAGGAAACCCGCTGTCGCCATATAGGCTACTCTTTCCGATACGCAGCAAGGGGTCTTTTATATGCACTTTCCCACAGACAGGACAGCACATACCACGGCCTTTGATGAACCAGTTGTGGACCACTGGTTGGAACGGAAAATAGCCCAAACTGCAAATGGGTCTACTAAGAAGGATCGATCCGATGACCGACCATGGACATATAGACATTAAACGTTTAGGTCTTCTTTTAAAATTGTATGTCAAAATTCTGGGGTGGGGTTTTTCTCCACAATGTTAAATAGTCTGATCCTGTCGTCTCTCTCTTATTTTTGGATTATCCTTCTCAAATGTTCGAAATTATATAAATTTTCAGGCGAGCAGATTTTGGTCCGTTAATATATATTTTTAAATCACACGTTAAATTTCAAAATACACTTAATTACATATTCAGTCACACACGCGTTCTCTTGCAGGTATGTTTGGTCAGCATCCTGACGCGACGCTTGGAGATCCCCACGCCGTGACGTCACGGTGTCAAGGTCGCTAAGTGCACAAAGGTCATTCCGCCACAGTAGTCCACTGTCCTGGACGGAGGAGCCGACCGAGGCCGGCACCTGTGCCCAAAACAGGCGTGCGCTGCAACAGCTTGCTCTAAATGTGCACGTTAAACAATAAGTCAAGTCAAGTAGCCCACTTTCATAATAAATTTTTGTCTTCATAATTCTAATAAATTAGTAATATACTATTTCACAGAATAAAACAACAAAAACTAGAATATTTTAAATATGCCAGTGCTTCTATATCATAATGTAGAAATATGATGAAATAACGAGTCTTACCAAAATTCTCCATCGTTTATCGTTGCCGTGATATCAAAGCGACGGAGGTGTCTTCATTCTGGTGACCTAAATATAATGATTCTGTTTTTGATCTCTAAAGAGTTTTATCAGCTTACAAAATAGAAGTATCTTAAAGTGCTGTGCCAGACCATACACTAAAATTTCAAATTCCACAATTAAATGCTTTCTTAATTCATTGCAATAATATTTTACACCGATATGTAAGTCAATAATTACGAAAATGCCCCATAAAAGTATTAAAACATCATTCCCGTAGAACACTGCCGGAAACGACCGAGTAAAATTCTCGGTAAAAACATTTGCGTGTAAATAGCCGTGACGTCACGAAGGGAACGCGCTTCACAGAAACCTACCACGAGATGACTTCCAGCGCAAGCGAAAGTTGGACCGACAGCGACTGCCAAGCTTGATCATGCGATTCTTCTTTCGATGATGAATAGTGTAGTAATGACGACTGGACTAATATTTGTGCAACACAACAAATAATACCGTATCAGTTTGAACCTGGAACATCTTCCGACGAACCACGGGCCTGACAAATGACGATGAAAATGATCGTGGAGACAGCTTACCACTAATTTACAACTTTTATTCTTGTTTTGTGTGCGAATTATTTTGTTACACTGTATGTTCTAATACTTGTTATGTAGTAGAAAAGACGATAAATAACTCTTGAATTCTACGAGTCAAGTGGACCCGATATCGGTAATTTTAAGAAATAAACAAAAACGACTTTTAGACCGTCCCATCCCTCTATGAAGATGTTTTTTTTGCGTGAATAATTTCAGTTTAGTTTGACGTAAAAAAAGAAGAGTAAAAGTGTTTTGGAAATAACAAAACAAAACTATTTTTTGTGTGCAGTTGTGAAAACAGTCTGCTCAGAAATAAATAACTTATTTTAATTTTAAAAAATAAACAAAAACGACTTTTAGTCCGTCCCATCAATCTATGAAGATGATTTTTGTGTGAATAATTTCAGTTTAATTTGACGTAAAAAAGAGAGTAAAAGTGTTTTGGAAATAACAAAACAATACTATTTTTTGTGTGTGCAGTTGTGAAAACAGTCTGCTCAGAAATAAATAACTTATAGCACATTCCATAGTATGAAAACAGGTTTTCTCTGTGGGAGGTATAGTAAAATTAATTTAATGTATTTATAGTCTGTTTTACAGGGAACGACTTTTTTCATACTATGGAATTTACAAGTCATTTATTTCTGAGTCGATTGTTTTCTAAGATGCATACAAAATTAGCTTCTTTTTTTTTTCTTTTTCTTTTTACAAAAAAAACCTATATTTTTATAGGATGGGACGGACTAGGCTATAGATACTTACTTGTCTGTACTTTATTGTTTTAATGTTCTCGAACTGTAAAGAAAAATTTCACAAATGAACGAGATGCAAACGACAACAAATCGGATCTCGATGATTGCACGAACCGTGCATGAGAAAACAAACTGACCGGAGTTGAAAGCATAACGCAATTTGGGACATTGACGATATGCACCCCAAGGTCGTTTCGGTGGGGATGGCGTCGGCTTGTTGTCATTTGTTTTGTGTCGCAGAAAAATTGTTGGTACAGCATCTTTTTTAAAAGCCATAAAACATGGTATTCCCATAGCTCGCTAAAGCCGACAAGCCAGTTCGGACGAATCGAAACTAATGTGTCTGCTGTTGTCACGGTTTCCGGCATTTTCTTCCTGTCCAGTATTTCCACGTTGTTTTAATCAAATTCACACACAGCTTTCTCACAGCAACATTACTAGGAAATGCGTGAAGACTAAATTTATCGGCTTTTGTATTGCTACAGCCGCCAACAACACGCCGTTTAACCATAATAAACACAAAAGAAGCAATGGACAATGGCGCTGACTATCGAAAGGAGTTCCCTTCGTGACGCCACGGATCAAATCTTACGGAAATTCCCGAAACGAACTCAGCTGGTTCTGTTTTTCAGGGGAATATTTTTAAATGGAAAATATACCGGTATATAATTTTTTTACTTTTTTTTTTATAATTTTCTAATCATATTAAATAATATCTTGATTGATATAGCTCAATACATCATACATCTGGCACAGCACTTTAATAAAACGGCGTTCTCATTATACAATTAGTGGCACCGACTTGTTGCATGCGATTCGTTATCATAGTACGATTTGATCGCATGCGAAAAGTCGGCGCAATTAATCACGTAATGAGAACGCCCTTTTAGTACTAAATGCCTTCTCAGAGCGTGTTAGAGTGGATTTTGAACGCATAGGGAGGAGGAGAGGGTGTGCTTTAATTAAAATAGTTATTAATATTGAAACATGAAATCACAAGTTTCTGAGAGATATTGGGGGAAAATTCTGAGCTTTTGAATCACTGATACTCTTAAGAACGTACTCAGACGTTTTAAATTTTTTGGTTAATTTTTTTTATTACAGACATGGGCAAAAGTTGGTGGTGGGTAGGTGTGGAGGTTCACAACAATTTACATAAGTTACCCCTAACAAATATCAGCCCATACCACGCCTCCGAGACGTAAGACACTCATTGGGATAGGAATAAAACCCCAAGTGTCCACCAAGGAGTATCCAATGGAGAATGATGACCACCATCAAGCATACCTGCTGCTCAATTATAGCAAACCGTGTCTCATGGCCACCTTCTTCACATTGTCGTGGATGGCACCCGGTGGAAGTGCAAGGACACAAAGCCTATACTTCCCATTATATTAAGCAGTCTCACACCAAAACACAGCATTAATGGCAACCAAGGTAGAGGATGCAGAACATAAAACTTGTAAGACTCAATTGATTCGGAGCCTGATGAGGACAAACCATCCTGGACATAAATTATCATTAATAACAGTTTATTTTCTGTGTATCCAGATCAGTTTGAAATCAAATAAGAATAATACAGCAACTGTCTGTGTGACTTTCCTAGAGGAGTTATGGTAAAAAGGAAGCAAATTATTAATTTTGACAACTATTTTGAATTTTTGTCTGAAATAATTGTATATATTATCTAACACTGTTCTACTGTGTAAAATTGAATTATATGACCCCAAAATATATATTTAAACATCGAACTCATACAACAAGCAGAAGCTGAAAAAACACGTGTTTTGATCTTTTTTGGTGGCCATTTTGGACTTCACCACCTGGCGGAGTTAGCCCACACTTATGAGAGGGTCATCCCCGCTACTTTTATTCAGAAGGCTTTGAAGATATGAAAAAACACCTTCAAACCTTTGTTCCCGTAAATTGGTCATGGAACTGTATTATTTTGCCTCTACTAGATAAATGTAGATGCATGTAGACATTACCAAATACTGTATCACTACACATATTTCATGACGTAAAGCTTATCACGGAGTAACATACAAAAGTGTTATATTCTTCAGACAATGCTTGTTACTGAAATGCTTATTACCCATCACTCCACGGTCCGTTTCATTCACCTTCACCCCACGGGTTTCTTAGGCGTAACAAGCGTTGTAGATTTTCGTCCTTGATCAATCTGTACAACATATAATCGTTATCAATATTCGAAACATACGTCGACGCAACAGAAAAGGAATAATAATAATACGTAGTAGTCGTAGTCGTGGTTGTAGTAGTAGTAGTAGTAGTAGTAGTAGAAGTAGTAGTAGTAGTAGTGGTGGTTGTAGTAGTAGTAGTAGTAGTGGTAGTAGTATTAGCAGCAGTAGTAATAGTAGTAGTAGTAGTAGTTTTAGTAGTAGTAGTAGTAGTAGTAGTAGCAGTAGTGTTAGTAGCAGGCCCTAATCTAAAACTGAAAAAGTAGAAGTGACTTCTCCCTTCCAAAGAAAAAATGGTCGAAGTGAATATTTATCGGTACATTTAGTAAAGTTTTGCCATTTAATAGGAAACATTCCAACTCCGGAAAAATTATAGAAACTTAAAAAAAATTCTCTTCTTAACCGTTTACGGAATTTTAGACTATTAACTACTCAGATGCCCCCCCCCCCCCCCCAACAAAAAAATCCTAGCTACGGCCCTGACTACTGCTAATAACTACTACTAGTGTTAGTAGTGTTAGTACTAGTACTAGTAGTTGTAATAGTAGTAGTAGTAGTGGTGGTGGTAGTAGTAGTAGTAATAATGTTAGTAGTAGTATTAATGTTAGTAGTAGTAGTGGTAATAGTGATATTGTTAGTAGTAGTAGTAGTAGTGTTAGTAGTAGTAGTGTTAGTAGCAGTAGTAGTAATAGTAGTGTTAGTAATAGTAGTAGTAATAGTAGTAGTAGTAGTGTTAGCGTTAGTAGTAGTAATAATAGTAGTGTTAGTAATAGTAGTAGTAGTAGTAATATAGTAGTAGCAGTAGTAGTAGTGTTAGTAGTAGTAGTAGTGGTGGTAGTAGTAGTAGTAGTAGTAGTAGTTAGTAGTAGTAGTAGTAGTAGTAATAGTAGTGTTAGTAATAGTAGTAGTAGTAATATAGTAGTAGTAATAATATAGTAGTAGTAGAAGTAGTAGTAGTAATAGTAGTGTTAGTAGTAGTGTTAGTAGTAGTAGTAGTAGTGTTAGTAGTAGTAGTAATAATAGTACTGTTAGTAGTAGTGTTAGTGTTAGTAGTAGTAGTAGTAGTAGTAGTAGTAGTAGTGTTAGTAGTAGTGTTAGTAGTAGTAGTAGTAGTAATAGTAGTGTTAGTAATAGCAGTAGTAGTAATATAGTAGTAGTAATAAAAATATAGTAGTAGAAGTAGTAGTAGTAGTAGTAGTAGTAGTAGTAGTATAGTAATAGTAGTGTTAGTAGTAGTCTTAGTAGTCTTAGTAGTAGTAGTGTTAGTAGTAGTAGTGTTAGTAGTAGTAGTAGTAGTAATAATAGTAGTGTTAGTAGTGTTAGTAGTAGTAGTAGTAGTGTTAGTAGTAGTAGTAGTAGTAGTGTTAGTAGTAGTAGTAGTAGTAGTAATAATAATAGTAGTGTTAGTAGTGTTAGTAGTAGTAGTAGTAGTAGTAGCAGTAAGAGGAGGAGGGGAAGTGCTAAGAGTGGTATAACTAAAATAAAATAAAATAATAAAATCACATTTTAAATCATAATATAAAACAACACAATGTAACACAAAACAACATAACGCAACCAATCACAACACATATCACAAGACAACACAGCATATAATAACACAACACATCACAACTCTACTCAACACAACACAACACAACACAAAACAATAACAACATGACACGGCATGGTACAGCACAACATAACAAATTACATCACATGTTTGGGTTTCTTGTTTTGTTGTTTTGTTTGTTTGTTTGTGTGTTTGTTTGGTTGTTGTCTTTTTTTTTTGGTGGGTGGTTGTTGTGGTGTTATTCTTGTCGTTGTTGTTGTTGTTATGGGAGTTTTTTAATATCCTAGGGAATTATTATTAGTAAGGGGGCCTGTATAATGTGATGACCTTGTTATGTCCTGCTACCTTGACCATGGCATACTTGAGGCAGGTGCGTGTCATACTTCCGTCCTGGCCCTGGCATATTTTAGGCTGGGCCAGACCTGCTGTGGCCATGCCCTACTTAGAGAGGGGTTGTCAGGGTTTCTGCCAGAGGGTAAAATGAACATGGCGCCATACCCAAATTGTTTTGCAGATTTTAAAAAGTTAACCTTTTGACAAAATTAATTACTCTTATCATTAATGTATGATTGTCTTAACCCTAACCCTAAACTTAACCCATTTTCTTTCTGGGGGAGGTCCCCCATACCCTCTGTTGACCGTGGTTGCATTCAATTCCATAGCGCCATACCCAAAACTTTATGTCTGGCAGAAACGCTGGTTGTGTGAAACTTCCTCCCTAGCCCTGACCGCCCTAGGCTGGTCTGAACCCGCTGACTTGACCCAGACCAAGAGTTATATATCTTTTTCTTTCTCTAATATGTGGGGTTAACAGTTAAGATAGAGATAGAGAGAAGAGTTAAAGGTAAAGATTTTAAAAAAGAAAGAGAAAAAAAAGAGAGTTATATATCTACAAGCTCGAGTCACCTCCAGCCCTCCCTTACTGATATTACTATGATGGGGAAGACAGAGGAAACTTTATGTAATGCTTTGGGAATCGTCGACAAACAAATGGTCGCAAGCTACTGCGTCTAAAATACACCTTTTTCCTAAATCTGATGTCACAGAGTTTTAGTTTGATTATTATCGAGTCCACTCATGACATTAAACTTACATGTTGTTAACTAGTACTAACGCTACACGAAGAAATACATTTTGCCCTACGTTACCACAAGAAAGTACAGTGCAGGTTCGTTTCGCTTAGGGGCGTCGGGTTTCTTCGTGCACGCCATATTCTTTTATCTGACTTCATTTGCAAAATAATAAAAAAAACAATTTCTTACAATTCCGTTGGTGAGATCACCATTCGTTATTTTTAATAACACGTATGCGTGTGATAACAATTTAAAGACATACGACTGGCTGCTCCTAGGTGATGACCAGGGGCCTGTTTCACAAAACCTTCGTACGAGTAAAACTACTCGTACGATGCTCGTACAATCACTTTGGTTGTTTCTCAAAATCTTCGTACGTACGAAGATTCGTAAAAAATGTCGTAAACCTACGACAGCTTAGGACCACTCGTACGGCTTACGTTTTAATCGTACATTTCAATAATACTCTCACTGGTATCGGTTAGATGTAATAGTGGCTGCAGCATACGAAGTTGTACAGAACGAGAGGAGAGCTATAAGAAGAAATAGAATTTTCAGAGACCAAACAAACCCATTTGATGACAAAGAAATGATAGCGAGATACAGACTTTCACGGGAATGTGTAACAGACTTGTGTGACTTATTGAATGACGATTTGAAACTACAAACACTTCGCTGCCATGATTTGCCAACTTCACTTCAAGTGTTTGCAGCTCTTCGCTTTTTCGCTACAGGAACATTCCAGTCTGTAGTTGAAGATATTCTTGGAATAAGCAAGTCATTAACGTCAAGATGCATACATGTTGTAGCTTGTGCTTTAACCCGGAAAGTTAATAACTTCATCATGTTTCAATTGGATTTAGATACTAGACGTCAAATAAAGG
This sequence comes from Gigantopelta aegis, assembly GCF_016097555.1. Classification (NCBI taxonomy): domain Eukaryota; kingdom Metazoa; phylum Mollusca; class Gastropoda; order Neomphalida; family Peltospiridae; genus Gigantopelta; species Gigantopelta aegis. Next base: position 58,751,736 of record NC_054706.1, read on the forward strand.
AAAACTTTTACTCAGTTGCTAATTTTCCAAATGTTCTCGGCGCCATCGATGGAACTCTGATTCCAATCCGGTCTCCCACCAATGATGAACACGTGTATGTGTGTCGTAAAGGATATCACGCCATCAATGTCATACAACATATATACATTACACAACAAAACGAGACAACAAAAATTAAAAGTAATCGGCTAAAGATAAAACCCCGCCCCCCCCCCCCCCCCCCCCCCCCCCCCGACAAAACGGGGGACCCCAACCAATCTAATACATTACACAACAAATTTTTTTAAAATAATAATTGGCTAAAAATAAAACCCCGCCCGGCCCCCCAAATAAAACGGAGAAACCCCAACCAATTTAAATATAATTTATAAAAAATTAAAAAATTAAAAAATTAAAAACAATTAAAAAAATAATAAAATAAAAAATAAAACAATAAATAAATAAAAAAATTAAAAAAATTAAAAAATATATATATAACTGCACCCCCCCCCACCACCACCACCACCACCACTAGCTTCGTAACAGCCGTAGAGTCTGCGTGAGTGAAACAGCATTTGACAGAGGAAACCCGCTGTCGCCACATAGGCTACTCTTTTACGACAGACAGCAAGGCATCTTTTAATTGCGCTTCCCACAGGCAGGATAGTACAAACAATGGCCTTTGTTGAACCAGTTATGGATCACTGGTCGGTCCAAGTGGCTTACACCTACCCACTGAGCCTTGCAGAGCACTCACTCAGGGTTTTGAGTCGGTATCTGGATTAAAAATCCCATGCCTCGACTGGGATCCGAACCCATTACCTACCAGCCTGTAGACCGATGGCCTAACCACGACGCCACCGAGGCCGGTAGCCACATGTTAAATGTTTCTTAACAAACAACAGGAAACATATATATTAATCCAATTAGGATGCTCATAATTAGGATGCTCTAAAGATATTAACGCAGTTAATACATGTTGATAACAGACACAAACCTCAAAATACACCAGACATGGTGTTTTTGCCACACTCGGAAGACCAAGAACAAGACCCAGTTTCGTTGTCTTTTGGGCATTAAACAGAAAAAGTGGGAAATGAAAATCATAGCTTCGCCATCTTCTTAGGTGCTAGTAATACGAACCCGCATAATTGTGGTCGAAGCTTTGGTTAAGGGGAACAACCCTCTCAAAGAGTTTCCTATTGCTAGGTGATGCTGCTGGGGTAACTGCAACAGCAAGGAACCAACAGTCAACTACATGAACAAACAAAAAAAGAAGAAAAAAAGAAGAAAAAAAGATGAAGAACTGTTTGAAGTTTTTGAATTTTTTTTAACGATATGCCAACACAACTGAGTGAATGAAAGAAGAAAGGAAAGGACGAAAGAACGAACAAATGCATGAACGTTGAACAATTGAGTAAAATCAGATTGAATGATTAAAAAACCCTGTATTCAGATTAGGAAAAACGTGTTTCGGTTAAAAAATAACATCGTTATGACCAGACCAGGTAATGTATACCTTTTTAGATCAATTAAATATCCCGTTATCTGACATTTCAATGCATTTTTATGCAGATTCGAATTCGTCATCAAGTCGTGAGAAAACATCTTGTCTTTCCTCAAAGTCAAATTTTGTTTTGTTTAACGACACCACTAGAACACTTTGATTTATCAATCATATGCTGTTGGATGTCAAACGTTTAGTAATTCTGATATTTAGTCTTAGAGAAAAACGCCGCTACATTTTTCCAATAGTAGCAAGGGATCATTTATATGCACCATCCCATAGACAGGACAGCACATACCACAGCCTTTGATGTACCAGCCATGGTGCACCTCAAAGATGTAAAGGCTAGTAACTGTTGGTGGTTGAATCCCCTCAGTAAAGGTTCATGTTTCTGTTACATTTAGAGCCGACGTAGAATACAATTATAGTCCAGTCAGAATCATAAGAGTTCGACTACCCGTGGCCTACTGCTCCAGGACGTAACTTCATTGAAGTGGGAAGTATGCAGTAGTGTTGGTATAAAGTGCTCCTACCAGCAGTAGCTAGTGGCAGGTTTTCTAATGGGCTATTTCTCATTCCAGCCAGTGCACCACGACTGGTATATCAAAGGCCGTGGTATGTGCTATCCTATCTGTGGGATGATGCGTATAAAAGATTCCTTGCTGCTAATGGAAAAATGTAGTGAGTTTCCTCTCTAAGACTATATATATGTCTAAATTACCAAATGTTTGACATCCAATAGCTGATGATTAATAAATCAACGTGCCCTAGTGGTGTCGTTTAACAAAACAAACTTCTATTAGCTCCGTTTTCCTATTACTCACGCTAAGAGTCTGTGTATCGAATCCCTTCAGTGAAGGTTGATTTTTAAGTGACATTAACAAGAGAACCGGCCTCGGTGGCGTCGTGGTTAGGCCATCGGTCTACAGGCTGGTAGGTACTGGGTTCGGATCCCAGTCGAGACATGGGATTTTTAATCCAAATACCGACTCCAAACCCTGAGTGAGTGCTCCGCAAGGCTCAGTGGGTAAGTGTAAACCACTTGCACCGCCCAGTGATCCATAACTGGTTCAACAAAGGTCATGGTTTGTGCTATCCTGCCTGTGGGAAGCGCAAATAAAAATCCCTTGCTGCCTGTCATAAAAGAGTAGCCTATGTGGCGACAGCGGTTTCCTGTAAATAAAAACAGTGCCAGAATGACCATATGTTTGACGTCCAATAGCCGATGATAAGATAAAAAAAATCAATGTGCTCTAGTGGCGTCGTTAAATATAACAAACTTTATTTATTTTTTTAACAAGAGAGAACCAGACCAGAGTGTAGCTCAGTCGACATGGTTCATATATGAATAAATGTGCTCAGGTTTTATTGGAACTTACCCAGTTCATTCTGATGCATGTCGTAATATGTCGCGTCATCCTGGAAAAAAACCTACAAAAACACCCACCATTCATTTTTAAAATTTTAATTATTGTAATGGCGTGCTATATGCACGTGTCTTCCTTCTCTCCAGGGACGGGATTTAGCTCAGTCGGTTGAGTGCTAGAATCATATTGATGTACGAACCTTGTTTGACACCCAATAGCCGATCTCATCGTTACGTTTGTGCTAGGGTGTCGTTAAACATTCATTCATTCATTCATTCATTCATTGTGTGTCGAACCTTTAATGGCAAGTAGACCTTTGCTTTGATTTCCTTGACCGGCCTCGGTGGCGTCGTGGGTAAGCCATCAGACTACAGGCTGGTAGGTACTGGCTTCGGATCTCAGTCGAGGCATGGGATTTTTAATCCAGATTCCGACTCCAAACCCCAAGTGAGTGCTCCGCAAGACTCAGTGGGTAGGTGTAAACCACTTGCACCGACCAGTGATCCATAACTGGTTCAACAAAGGCCATGGTTTGTGCTATCCTGCATGTGGGAAACACAAATAAAAGATCCCGTGCTGCATGTCGTAAAAGAGTAGCCTATGTGGCGACAGCGGGTTTTCTCTAAAAAAAAAAAACAGTGTCAGAATGACCATATGTTTGACGTCCAATAGCCGATGGTAAGATAAAAAATCAATGTGCTCTAGTGGCGTCGTTAAATAAAACAAACTTTACTTTGATTTCCTTTACCCGTTGTTACGGCCTATATTTCCTGACATAATATACAGCATAAACAGAGATACATATTGAACAAACATACATGAATATGTTTCTTTGTGTTCGGTTACCATGTCAGACTAGGCTTCTTCGGGTTCGACCGCGAGGTTGAATATTTGTGTGGAAGATAAACCGGCCTCGGTAGCGCAGTTGTTAAGCCATCGAACTGCAGGCTGGTAGGTACAGGGTTCTCTGCCCGGCACTGGCTCCAACCCAGAGCGAGCTCCTAAGGGCTCAGTGGGTAAGTGTAAGGCCACTACACCCTCTTCTCTTTCACTAACCAACTAACCCACTGTCCTGGACAGACATGTCAGATAGCTGAGGTTTGTGCCCAGGACAGCGTGCTTAAACCTTAATTGGATATCAGCACGACAATAAGTTGAAATTGAAATTAAAAGTGGAAGAAAAGATGGGTGTGCCAAATGGTTCCCCCGTTACGACTCGCATCTGCTGTGTCGGTCTTGTCGAGCTGGCTTGTTCGACCAGCAGTGCGATGTTTGCGCTACGTGGTCTTGGTCCTTATGGGCGAAGTTCCGTAGACAGGTACGAGAGGCAGAACAGAAACATGACGCACGGAAGGAAGCAAGGGATCTTTTATTTGCGCTTCCCACAGGCAGGATAGCACAAACCATGGCCTTTGTTGAACCAGTTATGGATCACTGGTCGGTGCAAGTGGTTTACACCTACCCATTGAGCCTTGCGGAGCACTCACTCAGGGTTTGGAGTCGGTATCTAGATTTAAAATCCCATGCCTCGACTGGGATCCGAACCCAGTACCTACCAGCCTGTAGACCGATGGCCTGCCACGACGCCACCGAGGCCGGTAAAATGTGTTGAGTGCGTCGTTAAATAAAGCATTTCTTTCTTTTTTTCGGTGCCGCCTTCTGAGGGGTCTCTGGGGAGAGGTGTCTTGATTCGGAGCGGTGGACGTGTCGGATGATCCGAAGCGCCGCGGAACAGGACCCGAGGCGCCGCTCCCAGCTGGTTACCAGGGCCCGTGCTTATAAAACTTAGTCTAGACTTTAATAAAGTCCAGACTTTCACGTAATGCTATTTGAATGGCGTTGCCATGACGTAAAGGTTTATAAGCACGGGGCCTGATGGTGGCGCGGTTGGCCTGGGCCGAGGCTTTTCCATATGAGATAGCAGTTCCCACCTGTCAGGGCGTTTCCCGCTCGCCCTCAAGTCGTTGTTGGAGATTGATATTGTTCCCGGCGGCTTTTGCTGTTATATCGAGAAGCTGTTTCCAGGTACAGAGATCGTCGCCCCATCTTCATATCAGATGTTAGGTGCGGCAGTCTTGTCGGCTAGTGTTAAGACGGACTGTCGTCCGGCGTCTTTCGTGCACGTGTCCATCGGATACCTGGAAATGATGGAGAAGTTGTCTATAAACTTCTCTTCCAGGTTAATAACCATTTTGGGAACGTTCCTTGTTGGTTTAGATATGGCCGTGGAAAGGTTTTTGGCGTCGTTTGCGAAAGCGTCACATCATATTGCACAGATGTCTGTACAATTATGGGTGACCACACACACACACACACACACACACCCGCAAACAGAGTCGCACTGGGCTGAGGGTGGCTCGTTTTCGGGCTACCTTAGCACGGCGCCTAAAAGTAGTAAGCCGCCGGAGGTGCCGTTAGTAGACGTTCCCGTGGGCGGCATTTTCTTCAATATTGGCGTCTACTGCCAGACCTGGACATATAGGTTTTGTTGGTCGTCAAGGAGGGGTATCGGATCCCCTTTCATCGGTTCCACCTCTAACTTCTTCTCCCCAGATTCCTCCGATGCCGTCGTTCGACAGGCGGGTTCTGGTGGAAACGATGATTGCCGAGTTTCTCGGCAAGGGTTCCATCCACCAGGTGGATTTGGATTCTCGGAGGTTTTACTTCCATTTCGTCTTTGCCCAAAAGAAAAATGGCGAGTAAAGACGGATTCGCAACCTCAAGCCACTGAATGCGTTCGTGGTCGCTCTTTCCTTGAAGACGGAATCGGTGGACTGTTGTTTTGGGGTAGCAGCAGATCGACAAAAACTTGACTTTGACGTACCATTGAAAGTATGCAAATACCAAGTTAACGTATAGGTTTAGACAAGTAAGAGTTGCAGATCTTAAATCTACACATATTTTTACATGACAGTCAATGTTGCAACCTTTTGACTCTCCGAGACCGATACCTCAACCGGCCCCAAGTTCAGCCAGCAAACGTTTTGCTAATGTTCGCGAACTACTTGATTGGTCACCTACGTAGCCATTTGATTTACCGTGAAGCGCATATAACAGTCTAGCGGACGTTTTTTTTTCCCGCTCGGTCTGGTTGAACGCAGCCCTGGCTCTCGTACTAATACAGTTACAAATAGTAATCAATGGCTTATACGCAAAACAACGCTGTCAGACATCAAAAGGCCATTCCTTTTGTGTACGTTTTGTATTCATATTCACCTGTGTCAATATTAACAGAACTATAGATATATTGAATGGCAGTTTTTTTCTGCGTTAAAAAAGTATTCGTGTTCATTTGTTTGTCTTGCTAAGACCAATATTTCATTTTTAATTCTAAGGTTTTAACAAGACGGGGTTGAGTGTCATGGTTTGATTAATAGCACCATGATTAATAATGATATATTACAATGCTGTTTATAAGAGCTGGCATACCAGTGAATTCAAAATTAATCAACTCGTTTTTAATTGAATTTCACATATTTTTGTGTTTTAAAAAATATATATACGATTGGATAAAACTAGCATTTTTTTTTTTTTTTGGCGTTAAGTTTTGTACGTGGTTTAAAAAACAACAACTGATGTTACCTCACTCCCAATGATGTGAGTTAGAAATAAAATTGTATTTTCTCGACTTGTCATATCTATGTGTTTAAAATAGTTTCGAACAAGGACTGATTATTATTTTATTTTTTTTAAATCGGCGACTCGTATTTGAACAGGTGTGCACCGTGCCAATTAAAAGATTAAAGGAATTTGTAAACGAGGTTTTGATGAAGAATTACATTAAAATATTTAAATGTTTTCAATCGTAATAGACTTGTCCGTCAACATTCTTATTTCGATACATAATAGACTCGGTAGAGGTTTACTATTATTAAAAATACCTCATTTTTGGAGCATTTACATATTTAGCATCGGCTATTGGATGTCAAACATTACATATGGGTAAAGTAAAGTTTGTTTTATTAAACGACGCCTCTAGAGCACATTGATTTTTATCTCATTATCGGCTATTGGACGTCAAACATATGGTCATTCTGACATATTTCTTTAGAGGAAACCCGCTGCCGCCACTCTTTCCGATAATCAGCAAGTGGTCTTTTATATGCACTTTCACAGACAGGACAGCACATACCACGGCCTTTGATGTATATTTGGGTAATTTTGACATATAGTCTTAGAGAGAAAACCCGCTACATTTTTCCATTAGTAGCAAGGACAACACATACTATGGCCTTTGATATATCAGTCGTGGTACAATAGCTGGAACGAGAAATAGCCCAATGGGTCCATTGGCATGGATCGACCCTAGACCGATCACGTATCAAGTAAGCACTTTACGACTGGGCTACGTCCCGCCCCTGTATCATTTAAGGTCCAAAGTGTAATATTATTATTTTTTAATTATGAAATGCTCTACATGGAGGGGGGGGGGGGGGGGGGGGGACTGTATTACGCTCCGATACGGTTAATGTTCAATGTACGTTCAGAGTAGTCTACGGACATATTCTTCGTAGAAATTTCTACTTTCTGTTTCGTTATTTTCCGAAATTTCAAAAAATGGCTATGATAAACTTCAAACCGAATGCAATTAATTTCTCAATTAATTATTGTGCAAATATTGTACCCCCCCCCCCCCCCCCCCCCCCCCCCCCCCCCCCACCCCCCCCCCCCCCCTCGCTTGTTGGTGATATCAATGTAGACTCGGTCGGTAGGCAATATATATGTATGTATGTGTGTGTGTGTGTGTGTGTGTGTGTGTGTGTGATGGAGTTTGCCGTACACGGACGATATTTTTGTAAATGCTCATTTTGTTGTCAACAAAGTCGAACATGTTTCATCTCTCCAACAATTGCTGGTAACAAATGTGTTTTGTTAAACACTGCCGCACACGACTAACATTTGCACTAGGTATTACTTTGTTTTTACACCACGGCAATGGGATATTGTTTCTTTGAATTTGGACAGCTGTCTATACAATATTGCGCAGACGTACGTCGGTGTTGGTGCCAACATAGTGATAGTAGGCTATAAAATTTATAATCAAACCTACCTTAGGTCGTTTCCACTGCATGCCTCGATCACTCTTGGGTTCGAAATGCAAAGATCGGGAATCTGCGGGACAATCAGGGTCTTTGAACATCGTGTTTGATTTTAAACATTTCTCTTTCAAGACCTTAAATAATTCCATCGCTCTCTCTCTCTCTCTCTCTCTCTCTCTCTCTCTCTCTCTCTCTCTCTCTCTCTCTCTCTCTCTCTCTCTCTCTTTCTGTCTTTTCACCTGCACTTTTCGTTGCAAGAATGTTAGTGACAAACAATTTTATAATATGCTGTTTGCCTAATCTCTCTTTCTCGCTCTTTCCTTTTCCTTTCTTTTCCCTTAGGCTTTAGATTGGTAAATTGATAAATTGATCACAGCTGGTTTAGCATGTCTCTATAGGGTACCGACGTTCTGATTGGCTAGCTGGGACGTCTTTGCGTAGACATATGGCGTAATACCGGACTGTCCCATTGGATTATAAATAGATCATGCACCACTCGACCGGTCTCTGTGGTGTCGTGGTTAAGCCATCGGACATAAGGCTGATAGGTACAGGGTCGCAGACCGGTACCGGCTCCCACCCAGAGCGAGTTTTAACGACTCAGTGGGTAGGTGTAAGACCAATACACACTCGATCTTCTTCCTCACAAACCACTAACAACCAACCGCTAACCCACTGTCCTGGACACACAGCTCAGATAGCTGAGGTGTGTGCTCAGGACAGCGTGCTTGAACCTTAATTGGATATAAGCACGAAAAACAAGTTGAAATGAAATGAAGTCGGCCCACTAATGATCGATACAGAGGGTATGTACACGTTTATACCGATAGCTCTAAAGATCCTCAAACAGACAAGACGGAAATGACCTTTATATTACAGAAGAACAACCCCAAGTAAAAGCCTTTGTAGGTAGATCTCACCTTAGCGATAATGTTTAGTATTTACAGCTGAACTGATGGCTATAATCCAAGCTTTAACCTGGATAAATACAATCAACACTGACTGTAAAACATTTGTAATATTTTCGGATAGCTTGAGCTCCCTCCAATCTATTAGAGGGGGTAAGTGCTCAAAACCAGATCTTATCAGTATTATTTTAAGATTGTACAATAATTTAATAGATGAAGGGCACCGAATTGACTTTGAATGTGTCCCTGCCCATTTTGGGATAGAAGGCAACGAAAAACCTGATATCAATGCTAAACAATGTCTGTTAGACAAATCTGTCGGTATTCAGATCAAATTAAGCCCTAATGGAATTTCCTCCTTTGCCCTTCCTGGCATTACTAAACATTTGCAAGAGGAGTGGGATTATAAAGCTAGGCCTTGGTAGTATGGTCTCAGACCAAAGGTTAAGTTGCCTGGACCAATTCTATTCTCGATACAAAAATATTAACTAGATTACGAGTTATTTGTGTTTTAATTCAATAACATTTAAATTAAAACATTGTATTCACCTCTCTGTAATACTTGTTAAATTATAGATGATGTCAACCATATTCTTTTGACATGTTCAAAATTTTACCGCGCTGGCTTGCTTAATCCGCCTAAACAATCTAAAAGTACAGTAGATAGGGCGGTATTAAATTATGTAATAAAAACAGGAATAGCTATTTAGTAGATAGTCTACAAACAATCACTGTCACCTTTTTCTTTGTTTTTCTTATATATGTAGTAATATTGGTGCATGGTCCTTTTATATCACATTCGACGTGTGTTTATAAATTAATTATTTTTGTCAGGAGTATTTTGTTTTATTTATTTTCGTTTAGGTCACCTTTTAAGGGAATACATTTAAAATTATTGTTTTTTTTTTTTTTTTGTGTTTTTAAAAAAAATACATGTTGTATATAGGTAGCAGTGACGTAGATAGGTACCAAAAGGTGGGGTAGGCACACACACACACACACACACACACACACACACACACACACACACACACACACACACACACACACACACAAATTAGTAAATTAAAAATATATTAATAGTACACGCCATTTTAGATGACCAGCCCAAAAATAAACTTTACTCAACCTCTTGGCGGACAAAGAAGGGGCGGGAGGTAGCCTAGTGGTAAAACGCTCGCTCGATGCGTGGTTGGTCGGGGATCGATCCCCGTCGGTGAGCCCATTGGGCCATTTCTCGTTCCAACCTGTGCACTACGACGGGCATATCAAAGGCCGTGGTATGTGCTACCCTGTCTGTGGGATGGTGCATATAAAAGATCCCTTGCTATTAATCGAAAGGAGTAGTCCATGAAGTGGCAACAGCGGGTTTCCTCTCTCAATATCTATACGGTCATTAACCATATGTTTGACGCCATATAACCGTAAACAAAATGTGTTGAGTGCGTCTTTAAATAAACAAACATTTCTTTGGTATGTACTACCCTGTTTGTGGGATAGTGCATATAATAGATCCCTTGCTGCTAATCGAAAACGAGTAGCCCATGAAGTGGCGACAGCAGATTTCCTCTCTCAACATCTGCGTGGTCCTTAACCATATGTCTGACGTCATATAACCGTAAATAAGATGTGTTGAGTGCGTCGTTAAATAAAACATTTCTTTCTTTCTTTCTTTCTTTCCAGTCCAGAGAAGAGGTTAAATGAAAATGTTATCTACTTAGTATTGATGAATTCTGCGGAGTCGGGTACATTACGGCGATCGGTGGTAACTTCGGTAATCTCGGCCTGGTAATCTCGGCCTGGTAATCTCGGCCCAATAATCTTGGCCCGTAGTAAAATAACTTTAAATAGTATCAATAAGCGATTTATTTGTCAATTATATGTAGCTTGTAAGTTGTATTTCTGAAAGAGATTAGATTAGCCAAAAACACGATAAATGAAATAAATTAGAACATCACTTGGTACTAGTAAATAATGATTTGTAATTTTTGGTAATAATTTGTAAAGTGTATGGAAATAGGATGACTCACCATAGAATGATCAGATTGCAACTGACGGGGCGGCACGTAACCCAGTGGTAAGGCGCTCGCTCGATGCGCGGTTAGTGTGTGATCCATCCCCGTCGGTGGGCCCATTGAGCTATTTTTCGTTCCAGACAGTGCACCACGACTGGTATATCAAAGGCTGTGGTATGTACTACCCTGTCTGTGGGATAGTGCATATAAAAGACCCCTTTCTGCTAATCCAAAAGTGTGTGTGTGTCTGTGTGTGTGTGTGTGTGTGTGTGTGTGTGTGTGTTTGCCAGAGAGCATCAATTTTAAAACGGATCATATGTGGATTTTAAAATAAAACAGTCAAAACACTAATCTTAAATACAAATCACAAATATACAATAATACTATCCACTGGCGTAGGAAGCGGGGGAGGCAAACGGGGTATGATATGTTCACACACACACGCACACTTTCCGTGATACAGCAACAGCGTGCGTGCGTGTGTGCGTGCGTGCATGTGTGTGTGTGGGCGCGTGTGTGTCTCTGTGTATGTGTGTGTGTGTGTGTGTGTGCGCGCGTCTTTTTGTGTGTAGTGTCTGTGTGTGCAAGTGTGTGCGTGTTGCGTGTGCGTGTGCATGTGCGTGCGTGTGTGTTTGTGCGTGTCTGTGTGTGCGTATGTGTGCCTGTGTGTGTGTGTGTTGGTACGTGCGTGCATGTGTGTGTGTTTTGGTGCGTGCGTGTGTCTGTGTGTGTGCGTATGTGTCTGTGTATGTAAGTGTGTGTGTGCGTGTGTGTCTGTGCTTTTGCGTCTGTGTGTAAGTGTATGCGTGTCTGTGTGTGCGTGCGCGTTCGCGTGCGTGTATGTGTATTTGGGTGTGTAAGTGTGTGTGTGTGCGTGCATGCGTGCCCACTTTTTGGTACCTTTCTACGTCACACAAAAAAACAACAATAATTTAAAATGTATTCCCTTAAAAGGTGACCTAAACGAAAATAAGTAAAACAAAATACTCCTGACAAAAATAATTAATTTATATACACACGTTGAATGTGATATAAAAGGACCATGCACCAATATTACTACATATATAAGAAAAACAAAGAAAAGGTGACAGTGAATTAAAACACAAAGAACTCGTAATCTAGTTAATATTTTTGTATCGAGAATAGAATTGGTCCAGGCAACTTAACCTTTGGTCTGATAGCATACTACCAAGGCAGGCCTAGCTTTATAATCCCACACCTCTTGCAAATGTTTAGTAATGCCAGGAAGGGCAAGGGAGGAAATTTCATTAGGGCTTAATTTGAGCTGAATACCGACAGATTTGTCTAATAGACATTTTTTAGCATTGATATCAGGTTTTTCGTTGCCTTCTATCCCAACATGGGCAGGGACCCATTCAAAGACAACTCGGTACCCTTCATCTATTAAATTATTCTACAATATTAAAATAATACTGATAAGATCTGGTCTTGAGCACTCTCCCCTTCTAATAGACAGGAGGGAGCTCAAGCTATCCGAAAATATTACAAATGTTTTACCAGAGGCGGATCTATTTTGAGACAGTTATAATTTTATTATATATTAATTTTTTTGTTTACGATCCCCTCCAAACGTCCCCCAAAGTTCCGCTGGCATTCCACCTCATGTTATTGCCCCCCCCCCCCCCCCCCCCCCCCCCCAAATGGATTTTCTGGATCCGCCACTGTTTACAGCCAGTGTTGATTTTATTTATCCAGGTTAAAGCTTCGGTTAAAGCTATCAATTCAGCTGTAAATACTGAAACATTATCGCCAAGGCGAGCTCTACCTACAAAGACGTTTACTTGGGGTTGTTCTTCTGTGATACAAAGGTCATTTCCGTCCTGTCTGTTTGAGGATCTTTGGAGCCATCGGTGTAGACGTGTACATACCCTCTGTATCGGTCATTTGTGGGTCGACTTTATTTCATTTCAACTTGTTTTTCATGCTTATATCCAATTAAGGTTCAAGCACACCTCAGCTATCTGGACTGTCCGTCCAGGACAGTGGGTTAGTTGTTAGTGAGGGAGAAGAGGGTTTAGTGGTCTTATACTTATCCATTGAGTCATTAAAACTCGCTCTGGGTGGGAGCCGGTACCGGGCTGCGAACCTTGTACCTATCAGCCGTATCTCCGATGGTTTAACCTCGACACCAAAGAGATGGGTCGCCGACTTGAGTGGCGTATTCATGATCTATTTATAATCCAATGGGACAATCCGGTATTAAACCATATGTCTAGGCCAAGACGTGTCACAGCTAGCCAATCAGAACGTCGGCATCCTGTTAAGATATGCTAAACCAGCTGTTACCCATTTATATCTAAAGCTTGAAGGAAAAGAAAGGAAAGAGCAATAAAGAGAGACTTGGCAAACAGCATAGTATAAAATTGATTGTCACCAACTTTCTTACAACGAAAACAGTAGGTGAAAAGACAGAAAGAGAGAGAGAGAGAAAGATGGAATTATTTAAGGTTTTGAAAGAGAAATGTTTAAAATCAGACAGGAAGTTCAAGGACCCTGATTTCCCCGCAGAATCCCGATCTTTGTATTTCGAACCCGAGACTGATCCAGACATACAGTGGAAAAGACCTAAGGTAAGTTTGATTATAACTTTGATAGTCTACCATCACTTTGTTGGCAATAACACCGACGTACGTCTACGCAGTATGTATAGACAGCCGTTCAAAGTCAAAGAAAAAATGTCCCATTGCTGTGGTGTAAAAACAAGGTAATTCCTAGCAGAGGTGGATCTAGGAGGGGGCTAGGGGCCCGGGCCCCCCTAAATTTTGCAACAGTTATAATTTTATTATATATTAATTTTCATTTTACGATCCCCTCCAAACCTCCCCCAAAGTTCCATTGGCATTCCTCCTCATGTAATTGAGCCCCCCCCCCCCCCCCCCACCCAATTGAGAATTAAATTGTGTTCGGTCTGACGTTTATTACAGCTGTGTTTTGAAATTCCGAAAAATAACGAAACAGAAAGTAGAAATTTCGTCGAAGAATATGTTCGTAGACGAGTATCGTTACGTACTCTAAAAACCGTTATGTTAGTGACATATCCATTTACCTCAGCAGCCACCTACTAAATGTAAACAATATCTGTACTGACCTACCTGTATCTATTTCAAATACCTCTGTTTCTAGTGAAACATACCCCAGCTGCCATGTACAAAATACTGATAATGTTTGTAATGATGCTATTGATTTTCCCATATCTATTTCAAATATCATTGAGTCTGGCGAAACAAACTCTAGCTGTAATGTACAAAGAGTTGATAATGCATACAATGGTGTTTCAGATATAACTATATCCACTTCAGAAACTAATGAAGAGTGTGAATATTAACACAAACTCTAAACATTTGAAAATACATAGTCTGAATGTATGTGGGTTAAGAAGCAAACTTGTAATACCTGAATTGATAGCATCTGTAGCATACATTGAAGAGTATGATATTATCTGTTTAACTGAAATTAATAGTATGTTAAATTTAATCCCAGGTTACTCAGTGTATTTAAATAATAGAAAAGGTAAAAAGACATCTGGAGGCATTGCTATTTGTGTAAGAGATCATATGTGTCATATGATTAAGGTAAATGAAAAAAAAAATTCTCAGTATATATCTTGGTTCAATATTTCCATAAATGAAACAAATAACATAACAGCAGGAGTGGTGTATATCCCGCCAATTGGGTTCCCTTATTTCACTGATAATACTTTTGACATTATTGAAAATGAAATTTCTCAAATTGTGGAACATGGGAAACCTTTTCTTCTAATGGGTGATTTTAATGCAAGAACCAAGTGCTTACCAGATTATACAACCCCAGTTGATAACTCTGTATATATTGAAAATGATGATATGGAAATGTTTATAAATGACATCTTAATCCTAGCTTATATGTACCCAGAGACAGGGCAAGCAAGGATAAAAGCAGAGTAAATGGTCATGGTCATAAACTTTTAGAACTATGCAAACTACACAATATGTATATACTTAACGGTCGATGCGGAAAAGATAAGTATATAGGTAATGTAACTAGCAAAGATTGTAGCCTGACTGATTATATTAGTGGTACTCACCATATTTTTGAAATTGTCTCTGCCTTCGAAGTTTGTGATTTCGACCCACTTTTTTCCGATATTCACTGTGCATTAAGCCTCGTACTGTAACAATAATAGCCTTACCACTTGTACCGGTACAAACACGCACATCACGAGCGAAATATACAACGACACAGCACCTATTAAAATATGTAAATGGATTCCTAATAAACGTGATGAATATGTAAACAATATTAATACCAACCTACTTGCTACAATTTCGGTAATTCTTGATAATGAATTTGTTGACATCCAAACAGTGTGAACCAAACCTCCACAATGCTGAAAAAACTATTTTTAGACACTGCTGCAATAACATTTGGTCACGTGCAAACACGCTTAAACAACCGTGCTGAACCGCAAAATAGAAATCAACGTTTGGTAAAATGTGTCAGGTGCTACCAAAAAAATATCACAAAGCGAAAAACCAATATGCAGTAAATAAAAATATTAGAAATAAAGCTGTATTACAAAATTCCAGTAAATGTTATAAAACATGTATAGCCAGAGCTATTTCTCGTAATATACTGAGCGCAAGTAGAAACTTTACAATCATATTTTTTATCGTAAATTATTATGGAGGAAATCAGTTGAAATTTGCGTTACATAATGGATGATAAAGGTCTTCCCGATGATACTGCACGGACGGGGCGGAGTGAAAGCGCACATATTGTCTTTCTGCACGTCTAAAGCGCAAAACCTGACAAACATGTGCACAGGGTCACGTGATCAACACAGTGAACGCGTATGCCTTCAAATCAATTCACACGTGTATTGTTTAACAGGAAAACACATTAAAATTTCTGGTGACAAATTAGTGACTGAATGCCACGCCTCACAAATGCAGAACGTGAGCGTGCTGTGGGTAGGCTACACGCAGGACAATCCGTTGCGGCAGTTGCTCGCACATTAGGATGCAGCCGACAGACAATTCACAATCTCAGAACCCGTGTGCAACAGACAGGTGTAGTGGCGGATCGTCCGAGGCCAGGACATCCGCGTGTGACGTCACGCCGAGAGGATGGACAAATCAGATTACGTCATCTTCGTAATCGGTTCGAGACGGCCGCGTCCACAAGCAGACAATTGTTCAGGGGTCGGGTGTCACAATCCACCATCAGGAATCGACTGCGGACTGCTTGTCTGCGAGCTAGGAGACCATACAAAGGACCCATTTTCACATCATTTCACCGTCGTCAACGTCTGGAATGGAACCGACGACACGTTAGATGGAATCAGAGACGCTGGAATAACGTTGTCTTTAGTGACGAGTCACGTTTCACACTTAGGTTTGCTGATGGCAGGGTACGGGTGTGGCGTAGACCGCGAGAATGCTATCCGCAGTGCTGTGTTCAGGAGGTCGACAGATTTGGTGGCGGCAGCCTAATGGTTTGGGGTTCATTTTTTTCCCATGGTCGTTCCCGATTGATTGTCGTCCAGGGCAACCTCACTGCCGCACAATACCGTGATCAAGTGTTGACACCGGAACTGCTGCCGTTCATGCAACAACACGGTCCAGGATTGACATTTCAACAAGACAACGCTACACCCCATACAGCGAAACGCCGGTATCAACGTCATGGATTGGCCGTCCCGTTCACCAGATCTGAATCCCATCGAACACATTTGGGATGAATTGGGAAGACGACTGAGACAGCAGGTCAACCCACCGCAGACCCTTCAAGCTCTTGGACAGGCACTGATCAACCAATGGCGACGAC
This sequence comes from Gigantopelta aegis, assembly GCF_016097555.1. Classification (NCBI taxonomy): domain Eukaryota; kingdom Metazoa; phylum Mollusca; class Gastropoda; order Neomphalida; family Peltospiridae; genus Gigantopelta; species Gigantopelta aegis. The sequence goes on from NC_054706.1 coordinate 58,768,377, forward strand.
TTCCGGTACGGATTTTCAGAGGAGTTCTTCGGTCGATGAGAAGACGTTGTGCGGCTGTGGTGGCTGCGCGAGGCGGTCACACGCGTTACTGACTTCAGAACGTGCCACAATCTCATCATGTGAAAATCGTTTTGGGGGGTCACATGACATCAGGCGGTAATACGCAATAAATTGATCCCCACATCGACTTGTGTCAATTTGTATTGCTTCTCAAATGATATCGACATCCTTACATAGCAGTTTTATAGTCATGCACCCTGTATTTAATTATAAATCCTATACGGAAAAGAAAATGAGACAACTACGTACTGAAGATCCAAAAGAATTTTACAAAATATTAAAAGGCCACAAAACACCAGAAAAGAATAGACCATCAGTAGATAGTTTCTCGATTTTTTCACCAACTTAAATAAGCGCGACCAATCTGATGCTACCTATGATTTTAACATAAATAATATATTTCAAGAGGTAAACGATAATGATAGCGGCGCTCCGGATCATCCGAGAGAGTACCTTTAACATGCCCCTGTACCACTAAGGTTTCAGGCAGGATCATTCGAAACATTCTCCGAATCCACATTGGAACTGGAAGGTAAATTTTTTCGTTAGAAGACACCTCCCCCAGAGACGGCGGCCGAACCTGTAGGATAGGAACATGAACAGGCATCCGCACCTGAGTCACCCTCGCATCTCTAACCGGTCTTGGCGGGAAACTGGGGACAACAGACGACAGGGCCGAAGGCGGCGCCTGGGACAAAAATCCCAACTGCGGAGCCACGTAAGAAAACTTTAAAACTGACTCTCCTGAAATCCGCCCAGGATGTCCCTGATAGTGGACAGGAAGCAACGACTCCTGCCATCTCGGCGAGGGATACCGCCGTGACCTTCTGCCTTAGTCCCCCGAGGTAGGCAATCCGGTGCACAAAAAGGCCGCCCCCCCACCCCGAAAACCCGCCGCAGCCGTTGAGGGAAACTCCGGCACCGGCCCCTCCGGATACACATCATATACATAGGGAGGACTCAAAGGGTCCTGCATCGAGTGCATCACGCTTGGACCCGCCCCCGAAGTCGGTATCCCCACATCTTCACCCGAACCCGGGCGGAACGTTGGAGTTCATAAGAACCCCGGAACCACGGAAGGAAATGTTTTATTTAACGACGTACTCAACGCATTTTATTTACGGTTATATGGTGTCAGACATATTGTTAAGGACCACACAGATATTAAGAGAGGAAACCTGCTGTCACCACTTCATGGGTTACTCTTTCCGATTAGCAGCAAGGGATTTTTTATATGCACCATCCCACAGACAGGGTAGTACAAACCACAGCCTTTGATATGCAGTTGTCCTTTTTTGAAACAGAAGGAACCGATGGAGCTCTCGAGCCTCCAGGAGCCGATCCAGTCGGCTTAAGATGAGATATAGGGGGAACCGCAGCGGCAGAACCCGCCACCAGCACTGGCGCCCAACCCGCGGCGGCGCCGCAACCTCCGCCGAGACAACAGGTGCCACCTCTGCCGACAAAGATAAGGTTCCCTCTACCAGAGAAGCCTCCCCGGTAGTCAAACCTTCCTCTGCCTCAGCCGAAGCATAGAACTTCAGTCAACCACCAATATCACTGCACAAGCGGCAGGACGAAGAGGAAGCTTTCTTCAGCCCACCAACCTTCTTAACTCAGACCACCGGCCTCGGTTAGGTCAGGTCAAGTCAGGTCAGGTCATAAGGTTTTACGTGCACATTCAGAGCAAGCTGTTGTAGCGCACACGTCTGTCATGGGTACAGGTGTCGGCTCCTTTGCCTTGGTGGTGTCGTGGTTACGCCATCGGACATAAGGCTGGTAGGTGCAGGGTTCGCAGCCCGGTACCGGCTCCCACCCAGAGCGAGCTTTAACGACTCAATGGGAAGGTGTAAGATCACTATACCCTCTTTTCTCTTACTAACCACTAACAACTAACAACTAACCCACTGTCCTGGACGGACAGCCGAGATAGCTGAGGTGTGCTTGAACCCTAATTGGATATAAGCATGAAAAATATGTCTTGGCATCTTGTAACTCGTCTACGTCGAAATAGAAATGAGGCATCATTACGAGCATTGCAGCTTTAAATACTCATCACTACCCCAATCTGTTCCCCCGAGTTTCACGTGCATTCGCCAAAATCTGACCATTTCACGCCGATTTCCTGCAGTTGTCGCACAATGTGCCACAACGTGCATTAAATTTGTTTTATGGTACATTTTGGCATGCTGTCCCATTCTAGGAACATTAATAAACATGGTCATTCAGCAACATTGTACAAAAAAACTATATTTTGTAAAATCAAAGACTTTTCTTCTTTTCCTATCACCTATGCATTTCTTTTTTGACAGAGTATATTTATATCTTTCTGTCGCTCGTTAACGCGACCCATAGACAGTGTTTGTGCAATTCCTCTCGGTCTCTTGGCCCTAATTCTGATTATTTTGAGGGGTGCAATTTTTCCCTCCTCTGCATTTGAAGGAATGTGATTTCCACCCGCCCCCCTCGTAAGCATTTTGAGGAGTGCGATTTTTGGCACTCCTGGGGTTTTCAAAAACGAAGGTCTGGATCGGCTACTGGATGTCAGACAAGGTACGTACAACACTATGATTCGACAAACGAGTGAAGATCTGGAGAGAAGGGAGATACGTACATATTCATGTTCTTTTTTTTTTCTTTCAGGAAATTTCTGACAATGCCAAGTTCATTGTTGACGGCGCCACATATTATGACATACAGCAGAATGGACTGGGTAAGTTCCAATAAAACCTGAATACATTTTTTTTTAAAGTTTGTTTTGTTTAACGACATCACTAGAGCACATTGATTTATTAATCATCGGCTATTGGATGTCAAACATATGGTCATTTTTGACAGTCATAGAGGAAACCCGCTACATGTTTCCATTGGTAGTAAGTGATCTTTTATATGCACCATCCCACAGATAAGACAGCACATGCCACGGCCTTTGATATACCAGTCGTGGTGCACTGGCTGTGACGAGAAATAGCCTAATGGGCCCACCGACTGGTATCAATCCCAAACCGACTGTGCATCAAGCGAGCGTTTTACCACTGGGCTATGAACCAAAGAAAGAAATGTTTTATTTAATGGCACACTCGACACATTTTATTTTGTGGTTATATGGCGTCTTGCATATGATTAAGGACTACATAGATATTGAGAGAGGAAACCCGCTGTCGCCACTTCATGGGATACTCTTTTCGATTAGCAGCAAGGGATCTTTGATATGCATCATCCCACAGACAGGATAACACATACCACGGCCTTCGATATACCAGTCGTGGTGCACTGGCTGTGATGAGAAATAACCTAATGGGCCCACCGACGGGGATGGATCCCAAACCGACCGCGCATCAAGCAGGCGCTTTACCATTGGGCTATGAACCATGTCGACCGAGCTGTACTCTAGTCTGGTTCTCTCTTGTAATGTCACAGAAAAATCAACCTTCACTGAAGGGATTCCATACACGGACTCTTAGCGTCAGCTAACAGAGAAATGGAGCTAATAGAAGAAGTTTGTTTTGTTTAACGACACCACTAGAGCACATTGATATATATCCCGTTAGGGTTTGTTGACTAGTTGGATATTGGCATGAATGGGAAAGAAATATTTAATGGCATGCCAGCACATGATATTTTTAATGCCTTCTAGCCTATACTTGAACAGACAAAAACTATTCCTAATAAAACTCGCCATTTTATTGACACTGGTACTCAAACATGTGTTATTCTTAGTAATACACTGTAGGCGAAATGCAAATGGTCAACAGTCAAATTCACAAAATTAGATGTCATTGTTGATAATGTAAACATTTTGTAATAAAACATTTATCTGATAAAAACAATGTATCGATTTACTCAGGCAACACATATAACGTGTGGTACCTTGCATTTTATTTTACCAGCAAAATATAGGGTGTCTCGTGGCATTTGAGATAAAATATTTCAAAAGGAAAATTGTTACCGGCATAGTGGCTGCTCCAACAAAACAGTGTCAAGGTATCATTTATATGCACTTCCCCATTGACAGGAAAGTACATACCACAATCTTTTAATGTACCAGTCCTGGGCACTGGTTGAAGTAAGATAAAAGGCGATGGGTCCACTAAGGGCAATCAATCATAGATCCCATCGCATCTACCTGTACCACTGAACTATGCTGACATGGGTGATATACTGCATGCGTGTACAGAAATGAACTACTCTACTAGTCTTATCATATATAAATTGCAAATACACTGCGGTAACTGTAGATTAAAAATAAGACATTTTCAGGTATAGTTTTGATTGTCAATGTTTTGAAAACATTTTAATTTGTTAATTGAATAAAGATTGTTGATTAAAATATTTAATAAACAGTGAATGCAATTAAGTACAATAAGACCAGGTGTAAAAAATATCTAAATGCAGTTTAATGCATTCGTCATCAGCATTAATCTGGTGCGTGATTAAGTAAAATGTTTGTCTAATACGCTAATAGAATGATATACATGTACACACACACATTTTATTTAAACACACTATAGCAGTAACCACTTTGTTATAATGACCAGAGATCCCTCAGCATTGAAACATTTGAAATGTTACAATTATTCCAGTTAATGTAGTAATATCTAGATATTTTAGCCCAGAAAATATGAATGTGCATACATTTCAACTACTACAATGAACAATATTTATTATTAATATGCATATTTATGTTATGCCATTTATATAAAGGGGTCGCTTCTTCTAACCAATTAGTTATAATATGAACTACCATGAACGGACTCCGATTTAGAGAAAAATACTTGACCTTTATCTACTAATGTTCAACTATATGTCAAATATTATATAATGTCTATAAAATATACAATGACTAGAAACGTTACAATCCTGTGATGATGCCTTTGAAATAATATAAACTAATTTCCCTCTATGCTAAGTAAATTAATTATTTTATTGCGTATGGTCATAAAACAGTTATCATCTTTGGGTCGGCATCCTTTTTACAATAAACAATTCCCAGGCATTTTCATTTTAAATTGCAACTTAAATTTATTTTTTATATATTATTCAAATTGTCTACAAAATACAGACATAGCTAGATCATAATTTTTAACTAAGGTTGTTGCATATGGGAGCCATGTTTAAAAAAAAGAAAGAAAGAAACGAATTTTATATTTATTGACACACTCAACACAACTACAGGTATGTGGTGTCAGATATGAGGTTAATGACCACAAATATATTTTAGAGAGGAAACTATGGGCAACTTTTTTTTATTAGCACCAAGGGATCTTTAATATATGCATCATCCCACAGACAGGATAGTACATATCATGGTCTGTAACACCAGTTGTGAAGCACCACCTGGAACGAGAAATAGTCCAATGATTCCACTAACAGGGATCGATCCTAGACTGACCGTACACCAGGCCAGCACTTTACTACTGGGCTACCTCCTGCCCCCGGCAAATTAATTTAATTATATTATTTGTTCTCTAATACACATAGTAACTATTTAGACTAAAATAAGGGAAAACAACTTTCCTGTTTAACTATAGTACTGTCGGAAATAGAATAAAAATGATTTTCGTCGATTATTTCTTACATAATAAACTGACAAGTAAATATTTTGTAAATATCTATTTAATGATACTCTACCTAATTTAGCATTTACTTGTTTGGGCTCTCTTTGATGTATAAGGTGGTGTTTACTCTTGAAATTAAAAGAAAGATGTCAGTAAACTGGTGATTTGTGACCTTTATTGGAAGAGACTATAACATATTTTGATCAACATGTGTCAGTTTCATTGCTGTTATGTACAATATGTGAGGGACTGTTTCTGATGATGGTTTACCCCTATATCCCTCTCCAAAACAAAATTCTTTGTAGTCATTTATAAGTAACTTTTCAGCAAGAACCATTCTGAGTTTGTGATCTATTATACCGGTATTAAAGGTGCTATCTCAATGTTGCACAATGACAGCTATTGCAAATCATTTTCTTAATAAACTTTTGATTTAACATTCAAAGAAGACTGTCACGGGGATTCTATAATTCCCGTAACTCAATAAAACATGATTATCAAAATATCTCTTCTAACTGTATACCTATTAGATCTCTCTGTAACAGGCGGTTAAACCCTAGTATGGCTCGTCTCTAGGTATGATCAGAGATACGATCTTATATAAAGTATATATATTATAGCACGTTTAGCTCACTAGAAACACAACAAAACACAATACACTTTGGAATCTGTATTAACCTACGCTGACAAACGTACAGCCGTAGTAGTTAATTAATAACAACAATAATAACAACCCAGAACTGATCACTTAATTAGTTAATCTCTAGGTGTCTAGTTACACAATATGCGAATCACTTCACCGTGACACAACACCCACACGTGTGATAATTGAGAAACGCTTCCAGGAGAAGTTAATTAATAAAGGAATTACAGCTCTATTCCTAACGGGTTAATTTTTAATTAACCCTAGCTACTCATTCAGTAACCTTGTAAGACAGAATTAATACTGGTACCTATCACAATAAAGACAATAACCTACAGTTTACCTAGGTCTTCTAGGATGACTGGCTAAGCTTTATATTACCAAATACTCGTATAAAATATAGAACAGTAAGACTACGATTTACTTCGTCAGATGACCGAAGACACTGTCTAAAGAATATTGGTATAATACAGTATTAAAATATTTAAAGTCACATCAATCACATCAAGGTTATACACAGAGCAGAAATAAAATATTTACCAGTCCAAACAGACAACGTTCCCGGGAGCTTCCTTTTCGTTCTCTCGATATTTCTAAAAACTAGCTATTTATTATAAAATCAGAATTCGCCTGGGGGTACAAGGCGGTACCTCCCCCTATCATCTGATATTTCCACCGCGACCATGCGGTATTATTTCTCTCTGACCGTCAGACTTACTGACGCCATCGTCGCCAAATCACGGTCGTCGAAACCGCACTCGCAGAGGTATTACGTAACTACTCGCCACATGGCCTCCACAGCTGGACTAAGTGCATATTAGAATGCCCGATCGCGCGAAGTATTAGGTAACAAGTTGCCCACCTGGGCTACGTGCAATGAACTGCACACGGCCCTCTAACACAATTAAAATCGCCACAGGCGAAACAAATTTAAGAACATGTTCCGTCACAAAGACACCTTTAACTATATGCCCATAAATGATTATAGGAAATAATTTTATCTACTAGTAGAAAATACATTTTTATTGGAGAATCTTTATCACAAACAGATGCTCACATATAACTATGATATAGCACCTTTAAGTGGTTGCAAGATTATGTAAATTTCGAATGTACTTATATTGAATTTATATTCAATAAATATGTTTGTCATAATTCATCATTTATGCTGCAATTTGAAATAATCAGTTAACTTACAGTTTTAAATTAAAAGTTTGTTTAAGGGTAAATGAAATTGACACATGATCAAAATGTGTTATAATCTATTCCAATAAAGGTCACAAATTACCTGTTTACTGACATCTTTATTTTAATTACAAGAGTAAACACCACCTTGTACATCAATGAGAGCCAAAACAAGTGAATGCTAAATTAGGTAGAGTATCATTAAATAGGTATTTACAAAATATTTACTTGTCAGATTAACATGAAAGAAATAATTGACCAAAATCATTTTTATTCTATTTCCGACACTACTTTAGTTTCTCTGTCTCTGTGTTTCTTCTGTAGAACTAAATGAACTCTGCAGTCACTTTTGATTAAATTATTTACATAACCGGCATTTATTCAGCAACCAGTTATCAACACGCACATTTTACCACATTCCAGATGTCTAAGAACTACACACTTCCAGCCCCCCCCCCCCCCCCCCCTCATTGTCTGCAGTCCATCTCAGATTATCACAAACCGACCGGTCATCGTGATGCGTAAACAGTTAATTCTAGCTACCTCAGCCAGAGTTGTTATTTCTTTGTAAGCCAAAACACCCAGCCACAGAGATAGTTTACATAAAACACCATCGCTGGATGTAAACACTTAGAGCTAGCATGTGTCATTAGCATGTCAGGCAGTATGGCACCTAGGATTCAATCGTCTCAGACAGTTTACAGCCCACCACAATCCAGTGTTGTAAGCTATGGGTGATACTACAAAATTCTAGAGAGACAGAATAAGGTAGTGCTGAAAACATGGTTTTTGCCTTTTGTGGAATTGGACATAAAAGATAATTGGTTTGGGTTCTGTTCTATAAAAGCATAAATAAATGATTGGTTTGAATGAGACATTGTGAAATGATAGTACACATTCCCATGATGCTGACAAGGTGATTAACTCATTTTTGTATATATATATAGTCTTAGAGAGGAAACTCGCTATATTTTGCCATTAGCAGCGAGGGATCTTTTATATGCACCATCCCACAGACTGGATAGTACATACCACGGCCTTTGATATACCAGTTGTGGTGCATTGGCTGGAACGAGAAATAGCCCATTAGAAAACCTGCCACTAGCTACTGCCGATAGGAGCATTTATACCGACACTACTGCATACTCCCCCCTCAAGTGAAGTTACGTCCCGGAGCTGTGGGCCACGGGTAGTCGAACTGTTACGGTTCTGACTGGACTATAATTGTATTCTTGTGCTGACATTCCTGAGTTTGCTGCAATTTTTAGGATATTATCGACTAATAGAGACTTTTTGACCACTGTAAGTACAGACAAAATCCAGTTTGGGCTTCTTACAAATATTAAGACGACCAGAAACACATTGAATATACAGACACTGATATTCTAAACAAGAAAATATATTAAATATGTAAGTTTAATCGTAGAACTATTTTATAAGTGGGAAACATCTTACAATGCAGCAAACCCTTTAAGAACACACCCAGTCTCTACGTCGACTCTAAATGTAACAGAAACATGAACCTACGCTGAGGGGATTCAACCACCAACTAGCCTTTGCATCTTTGAGGTGCAGCACGACTGGTACATCAAAGGTCGTGGTATGTGCTGTCCTGTCTGTGGGATGGTGCATATAAAAGATTCCTTGCTACTAGTGGACAAATGTAGCGGGTTTCGTCTCTAAGACTAAATGTCAGAATTACAGAATTACTAAACGTTTGACATCCAAAAAGCCTATGATTAATAAATCAATGTGATCTAGTGGTGTCGTTAAACAAAACAAAATTTAATTTTGAGGGAAACCAAGACACGAATACGTCTCTTCACGACGTGATGACGAATTCGAATCTGCATAAATATGCATTGAAATGTCGGATAACGGGATATTTAATTTACCTCAAAAGGTATACATTATCTGGTCTGTTCATAACAATGTTATTTTTTAACCGAAACACGTTTTTCCTAATCTGAATTCAGGTTGTGTGATCATTATATCTGATTTTACTCAATTGTTCAACGTTCATTCATTTGTTCGTTCTTTCGTCCTTTTCTTTCTTCTTTCATTCAGTCAGTCAGTCAGTCCTAATAGTCGCTGATTAAAAAATATGTTGGTATATCGTTAAAAAAAAAAATCATAAACCTCAAACAGTTCTTCATCTTTTTCTTCTTTTTTTTGTTTGTAGGTGACTGTTGGTTCGTTGCTGCTGCAGTTACCCTAGCAGCATCTCCAAGTAATAGGAAACTCTTTGAGAGAGTTGTTCCCCTTAACCAAAGCTTCGACCACAATTATGCGGGTACGCTGGTGTTGTTTTTATTCGTTATCAGTTTGCCAATGAGAATGACTTGCACCAATAAGCCAAAGGGAATATGAATTCTAGTACGAAAGTACGCTGCCAAAACAAATATCTACAAACCTTCAAGGCTATTGTCCAATTATTTATATAATTGCCCTAAATTTTAAGAACATGGCGAAGCTATGATTTTTTATTTCCCACTATTTCTGTTTAAGGCCCAAAAGACACCAAAACTGGGTCTTGGTCTGGGTCTGGCGAATGTGGCAAAGACATCATGTCTGGTGTATTTTGAGGTTTGCGTCTGTTATCAACATGTATTAACTGCGTTAATATCTTTAGAGCATCCTAATTATGAGCATCCTAATTGGATTAATGTATGTCTTTTCTGTTGTTTATTAAGAAACATTTAAAATGTGACTCGTACTGACTAGAGCTGCCAGTCTGGCAGTGTGAAAATATGGCGCATGTTCCATGCCGTCTGTTGCCAGATCTGTAGTTTGCGCCAGAACAGACGCGGTGTGTCTTGTCTCATTTGATTCAGTGTTTTTAATTTTCGACTGGTACCATACTCCCGAGACCCAGACCCAGACCGAGACCCAGCTTCTGTATATTTTGGGCCTAAGATGTACCCGGGCCTGTGGTTATAAAACTTTATCATCCACAACCACTGAGAAACGGTTAAGTTACTGCAAAACAGCCGTACATAGTGGGGTGCCAGAAAGAAATGAAAAAGCTATCTTTGTAGTTTAGGTGAAAAAGAGCCTATGGTTTTGTACCCTAATTCTGTTGAGGATTTTTCTATGCCACGATCCCCCCCCCCCCCCCCCCCCACACACACACACACCCGCTCTCAACTCCAATATATATACATGTATATTTTATATTCAGTCCTGAACAAACAAATCAGAATGACCGTAAATATGAGTTGTGTAGAATGTAATATTCATTTAGACAGATAGACAGAGGAAGAGACAGAGACAGAGACAGAGACAGAGACAGAGAGAGAGAGAGAGACAGAGAGAGACAGACAGAGAGACAGACAGACAGACAGAGAGTTATATGGCGTCGGACATATGGTTAAGGATCACACATATATTGAGAGAGAAAACCAGTTGTGGAGCACTGGCTGGAACGGAGGGGTAAAAGGGAAGGGGGTGGAGAGAGAGATAGGCAGACAGGCAGAAAATAGTTTTAAAAGACAAACTAATCATATTAGAAGCGATAAGAACCAAAAGTATAAAGTGCGCGAGTGTAATAAGAAATGCAATTTTTTTAACATTCTATTCAGTGTTATATGCTATGATCTATTTTCCTTTGTCGTGTTCTATTTCTTCTAGGCATCTTCCGATTTCACTTTTGGCAATATGGCGAGTGGAAGGAGGTGGTGGTGGACGATCGATTGCCCACGCGCCATGGTAAACTCATCTACGCTGCAAACCGGAAAGAGACGAACGAGTTCTGGTGTCCTCTCTTGGAGAAGGCGTATGCAAAGTAAGTATTTCACTTCCAGTATAACCAGACATAGTATGCGAAAATGTAACCCCGTTTGAACTGCATTAATCACAACTGCGCTGCTAATCGTTAAATTACCAAATGTTTGACATCCAATAGCCGATTATTAATAATAACTCAATGTGCTCTAGTGGTGTCGTTAAGAAAATAATCATAAAAACATAACTAACTAACTGTTGTCAAATGCTGTTTCACTCACGCAGACTCTACGGGTGTTACGAAGCTATCGACGGTGGGTGGATACACGACGCCCTTGTGGACATGACGGGCGGGATCTCCGAGCTCATTGAAATGCAAGAAGGAATATCATTGGACGAACTCCGAACGACGCTGTTTTCCAAGGAGAAGATGAACACGTTGATGGGAGGAGCCATTGATGTAAGTATTAACTGTGCAATATATCGTAAGCAGTACCGGTCTCGATGGCGTCGTGGTTAAGCCATCGGATATAAGGCTCGCAGCCCGGTACCGGCTCCCACTCAGAGCGAGTTTTAACGACCCAATGAGTAGGTGTAAGGCTACTACAGCCTCTTTTCTATCACTAACCACTAACAATTAACAAATAACCCACTGTCCTGGACAGACAATCCAGATAAATGAGGTGTGTGCCCATGTGACGGTACATGCTCTTAATTTCTTTTCGCCTGTGGCGATATTAATTGTTTTAGAGGACCGTGTGCAGTTCCAAATGCACTTAGCCCAGATGGGCAATTTGTTACGTAATACCTTCGCGCGACCGTGCATTCCAATATGCACTTAGTCCAGCTGTGGAGGCCATGTGGCCAGTAGTTACGTAATACCTCTGCGAGTGCTGTTTTTACAACCGTGATTTTGGCGAATGGCGACAGCCAGTCTGACGATCAGAGAAAGATATGCCGGCGTCGTGGCTGTGGAAAATCCACATGATAAGATTCAATACCGCCTTGTGCCCCCCAGGGGATATTCGCTGTCTCTGAGAGTTTTTAATAAATAGCTAGGGTTTTAGAGATATCGGGGAGAAACATTTGGAAGTATCCAGGGGAACGGACGACGTCCATTGAACGATCTATATTAGTTCAGACGGGACTTTGGTAATTATATATTTTCTGCTCTGTGTATAACCTTGATGTGATTGATGTGACTTTAAATATTTTAATACTGTATTATACCAATATTATTTAGACGGTGCTGCCGGTCATCTGACGCAGTAATCTGTAGGCTCACTGTCCTAAATACTTATAAAAAGCTTAACCAGTCATCCTAGAGGACCTAGGTAAACTGTAGGTTATTGTCTTTATTGTGATAGGTACCAGTATTAATTCTGTATTACAAGGTTATTGAATGAGTAGTTAGGGTTAATTAAAAATTAACCAGTTAGGAATAGAGTTGTAATTCCTTTATTAATTAAGTTCCCCTGGAAGCGTTTCTCAATTATCACACGTTACTGAACGAGTAGTAAGGGTTAATTAAAAATTAACCAGTTAGGAATAGAGTTGTAATTCCTTTATTAATTAAGTTCTCCTGGAAGCGTTTCTCAATCATCACACGTGTGGGTGTTGTGTCACGGTGAAGTGATTAGCATATTGTGTAAACTAGACACCTAGAGATTAACTAATTAAGTGATCAGTTCTGGGTTGTTATTATTTGTTGTTGTTAAGTAACTACTGCGGCAGTACATTTGTCAGCATAGGTTAATACAGATTCCAAAGTGTATTGTGTTTTTGTTGTGTTTTCTAGTGAACTAAACGTGCTATAATAATATATACTTTATATAAGATCTTATCTCTGATCATACCTAGACGAACCACTCGGGTAAATACAGCTCGATACAGAGAGATCTAATAGATATACAGTTAGGAGAGATATTTGGATAATCGTGTTTCATCCAATTACGAGTATTGTAGGATCCCCGTGACATGCCCATGACACCGTGCTTGAACCTTAATTGGATATACGCTCGAAAATAAATGAAATGAATGAACGTAAGCAGTCCATTAAAACAAGTGTTTGGGGGGGGGGGGGTTCTTTACCATTACAGCTGTAGGCAAATGTTTAGTTATCATTATAGCTCGGTATCACATACTAAAATAAAGGGAGGAAATGGAAAATAGGGGTGGATCCAGTGCTTTTCTTAGGAGGTGTACAATTTAATGCTTTATATAATATGCGTTATTGGGGCATGATCTTCTAAAACATTTTTCAATAATGTGCTCGTGGTTCAGTTATGGGCCAGTTGGAATAATTTATATAAAGAATACTACATGAGTGGCCGTTAGATATCATTTATCTTACAAGTTGTTTAAATAGAGAATACTACGTGAGTGGCCGTTAGATACCATTTATCTTACAATGAGTTGTTTAAATAGAGAATACTACACGAGTTGTGTAAAAACGTATCTAACGAGCGACAGAGAGTTGAATAAATTTTAAAACAACGAGTTGTAAGATAAATGGTATCTAACGGGCACGAATATAGTACTCTAGTTCTTACACATCTTCAACAATGAATTTAAACGTCTTTTTTAAATTAAAGCTTATTTACGTTCTTTGTGCTTTAGTTAACTGATGCGTAACCGTGTAATCGGTTACAGGTTAATTTATGTCGATTGTGACTGTGATGTTTCTCATTGGACAGTAGTGACCTGGTCATCACCAAGGAGCAGTCAGTCGTATGTCTTTAAATTGTTATCACACGCATATGTGTTATCAAAAATAACGAATGGTATTCTTACCAACGGATGTGTAAGAAATAATTTTCTATGATTTTGCAAATAAAGTCAGATAAAAGTACATGGCGTTCACGAAGAAACCCGAAGGCCCTATACGAAACGAACCTGCGCTGTACCTTCTTGTGGTGACGTGTAGCGTTGGTACTAGTTAACAACATGTAAGTTTTACCCTCTGGCAGAAACCCTGACAACCCCTCTCTAAGTAGGTCATGGCCACAGCAGGTCTGTCTCAGCCTAAAATATGTCAGGGCCAGAACGGAAGTATGACACGCACCTGCCTCAAGTATGTCATTGTCAAGGTAGCAGGACATACCAAAGTCATCACATTATACGGGCCCCGTTACTACTAATTTCCTAGAATATTATTAAAAAGATAAACGACGACAGCAACAACACCACAACATCCCCACCACCACCATCACCACCATCACCACCAACAAAAAAACACCCAACAACAACAAACAAACAAAAAGTACAAAAACAAGAAACACAAAAAGTTCAGCTACAACTATCGAAAATATTATTTCTAATTTTTGAACTGACAGAACAAACCCGGATCAAGACATCGTGAAGCTCAACGGAAGAACGGACTGATCGAAGGTCACGCCTACAGCATTGTCGACATCAGAGAGGTTGTTATGTTGCGTTTTGTTGTGATGTGTTGTTGTTTTGTGTTGCGGTTTTTTGGGTGTGTTGTATTGTGGTTGGTTGTGTTGTGCCGTGCCGTGTGGCATTGTTGTTTTGTGTTGTGCCGTGCTGTGTTGTTTTGCATTTTGATGTGTTGTGTTGTGATATATTCTACTGTGTTGTGCTACTGTGTTATGTTGTGCTATACCATGCCGTGCCATGTTGTTATTGTTTTGTGTTGTGTTGTGTTATGTTGTGTTGTAATGAGTAGAGTTGTGATGTGTTGTGTTATGATATGTTGTTTGTCTTGTGATATGTGTTGTGATTGGTTGCGTTATGTTGTTTTGTGTTACATTGTGTTGTCTTATATTATGATTTGAAATGTGATTTTATTATTTTAGTTTAGTTTAGTTATACCACTCTTAGCACTACCCCTTGTCCTCTTACTACTAATAATACTACTACTACTACTACTAGTAGTAGTAGTAGTAGTACTACTACTACCACTACTAGCACTACTACTACTATTACTATTACTAACACTACTATTACCATACTACCACTACTACCACCACTACTACTACTACTAACACTACTACTAACACTACTACTACTACTACTAACACTACTACTACTACTACTACTACTACTAACACTACTACTACTACTACTACTACTAACACTACTAACACTACTACTACTACTACTAACACTACTAACACTACTACTACTACTACTACATTACTACTACTACTATTACTAACACTGCTATTATTACTACTACTACTACTACTAACACTACTATTATCACTACTACTACTACTACTATTACCACTACTACTACTAACACTACTACTACTACTACTAACACTACTGTTACTACTACTACTACTACTACTACTACTAACACTACTACTACTACTACTAACACTACTACTACTACTACTAACACTACTACTACTACTAACACTACTACTACTAACACTACTGTTATTACTACTACTACTACTACTACTACTAACACTACTACTACTACTACTAACACTACTACTACTACTACTAACACTACTAACACTACTACTACTACTACTACACTACTACTACTACTACTACTACTACTACTACTATTACTATTACTAACACTACTATTACCATACTACCACTACTACCACCACTACTACTACTACTAACACTACTACTAACACTACTACTACTACTACTACTACTAACACTACTACTACTACTAACACTACTACTACTACTACTAACACAACTAACACTACTACTACTACTAACACTACTAACACTACTACTACTACTACTACATTACTACTACTACTATTACTAACACTACTATTATTATTACTACTACTACTACTAACACTACTATTATCACTACTACTACTACTATTATTACTACTACTACTATTACTACTACTACTACTAACATTACTACTACTACTACTATTACTAACACTACTATTACTACTACTACTACTACTACCAACACTAACACTACTACTACTACTATTACTACTACTACTACTATTACTAACACTACTATTACCACTACTACTACTAACACTACTACTACTACTACTACTAACACTACTGTTATTACTACTACTACTACTACTACTACTAACACTACTAACACTACTACTACTACTAACACTACTACTACTACTACTACTATATTACTACTACTACTACTATTACTAACACTACTATTACTACTACTACTACTACTACCAACACTAACACTACTACTACTACTATTACTACTACTACTACTATTACTAACACTACTATTACCACTACTACTACTAACACTACTACTACTACTACTACTAACACTACTGTTATTACTACTACTACTACTACTACTACTACTACTAACACTACTAACACTACTACTACTACTAACACTACTACTACTACTACTACTATATTACTACTACTACTACTATTACTAACACTACTATTATTACTACTACTACTACTACTACTAACACTACTATTATCACTACTACTACTATTATTACTACTACTACTATTATT
Organism: Gigantopelta aegis; assembly: GCF_016097555.1. NCBI lineage: Eukaryota > Metazoa > Mollusca > Gastropoda > Neomphalida > Peltospiridae > Gigantopelta > Gigantopelta aegis. The sequence continues at coordinate 58,785,024 of NC_054706.1, forward strand.
ACTACTACTACTACTACTACTAACACTAACACTACTACTACTATTACTAACACTACTATTACTACTACTACTACAAACACTAACACTACTACTACTACTACTACTATTACTACTACTACTACTACTATTACTACTACTACTACTAACACTAACTCTACTGTTATTACTACTACTACTACTACTACTACTACTACTACTATCACTACTACAACTACTACTACTACTACTACTACTACCATCACTACTACTACACTACTACTAACAATACCAGTATTACCACTACTACTACTAGTACTCGTATTACTACTACTACGTAGCTAGGATTTTATGTTGGTGGGGGGGGGGGTGGGGCAACTGAGTAGTTAATAGTCTAAAACTCCTTAAACGGTTAAGAAGAGAACTTTCTTTAAGTTTCTATAATTTGTTCCGGATTTTTTTCTGCCCCCCCCCTCCCCTTGTCCCCCCCCCCCCCCCCCCCCGCTAGCTACAGCTCTGGTAGTGAGAAGTCGAAGTCGCCGTAATATTTTGGACCTAATCAAAAACGAAATCACACAATGGACGTCAAGATTTAATGTCTTAACTCACACCTTATCGCTGTGTAGTATGTCAGACCGTGTTTTTACTTTGGCGCCTGACTGTACATCGACGTATGTCGCGCTACTCAATAATATTCACGTTTTTAATGAAACATGCAATTGTTTTGTTTAAATTTTATTACCGGAAGTAATATTTTATTTTGGAAATATTACGATTGAACCGAGTATATAATTTGGAATGTTTCGGATTAAATGGCAAAACTTGACTAAATGTACCAATAAAGTAATAAATATTGACTTCTATTTTTATTCGACTTCTCCCTTTTTTTCTGGGAAGGGATAAGTCACTTCTACTTTTTCAATTGTAGATTAGGGCCTGCTACTAACACTACTACTACTGCTGCTGCTGCTGCTGCTGCTGCTGCTAATACTACTGCTATTATTACTACCACTATTAATTACTACTACTACTATCACAACCACTACTACCACGACCACTACTACTACTACTACTACTACTACTACTACTACAACCACCACCACTACTATTACTACAACCACCACGACTACGACTACTACGTATTATTATTATTCAATTTCTGTTGCGTTGACGTATGTTTCGAATATTGATAATGTTTATTTGTTGTACAGATTAATCAAGGAGGAAAATCTACAACGCTGTTACGCCTAAGAAACCCGTGGGGTAGAGGTGAATGGAACGGACCGTGGAGTGATGGGTAATAAGCATTTCAGTAACAAGCATTGTCTGAAGAATATAACACTTTTGTATGTTACTCCGTGATAAGCTTTACGTCATGAAATAAGTGTAGTGATACAGTATTTGGTAATGTCTACATGCATCTACATTTATCTAGTAGAGGCAAAATAATACAGTTCCATGACCAATTTACGGGAACAAAGGTTTGAAGGTGTTTTTTCATATCTTCAAAGCTGTCTGAATAAAAGTGTCGGGGTTGACCCTCTCACAAGTGTGGGCTAACTCCGCCAGGAGGTGAAATCCAAAATGGCCACCAAAAAAGATCAAAACACGTGTTTTTTCAGCTTCTGCTTGTCGTATGAGTTCGATGTCTAAATATATGTTTTGGGGTCATATAATTCACTTTTACACAGTAGAACAGTGTTAGATAATATATACAATTATTTCAGACAAAAATTCAAAATAGTTGTCAAAATTAATCATTTGCTTCATTTTTCACATAACTCCTCTAGGAAAGTCGAACAGACAGTTGCTGTATTGTTCTTATTTGCTTTCAAACTGATTTGGATACACAGAAAAGAAACTGTTATTAATAATAATTTATGTCCAGGATGGTATGTCCTCATCAGGCTCCGAATCAGTTGAGTCGTACAAGTTTTATGTTCTGCATCCTCTACCTTGGATGCAATTAATGTTGTGTTTTGATATGAGACTACTTAATGCACTGGGAAGCATAGGCTTTGTGTCCTTGCACTTTCATCGGGTGTCATGCATGATCATGTGAAGAAGGTGGCCATGAGACACGGTTTGCTATAATTCAGCAGCAGGTACGCTTGATGGTGTTCATCATTCTCCATTGGATACTCCTTGGTGGACACTTGGGGTTTTATTCCTATCCCAATGAGTGTCTTACGTCTCGGAGGCGTGGTATGGGCTGCTATTTGTTAGGGGTAACTTATGTAAATTATTCTGAACCTCCATCCCCACCCCCAACTTTTGCCCATGTCTGTAATAAAAATAAAAACATAGAAGAAAACAAACTAAATGTAAAATGTCTGTAGACGTTCTTTAGAGTATTAGTGATTCAAAAGCTCAGCATCTCCCTCCATATAAGGGGCGAGACGTAGCCCAGTGGTACAGCGCTCGCTCGATGCGCAGTCGGTGTGCGATCGATCCCCGTCGGTGGTCCCATTGAGCTATTTCTCGTTCCAACCAGTGCACCACGACTGGTATATCAAAGGCTGTGGTATGTACGACCCTGTCTGTGGGATGGTGCATATAAAATATCTCTTGCTGCTAATCAAAAAGAGTAGCCCATGAAGTGGCGACAGAGGGTTTCCTCTCTCAATATCTGTGTGGTCCTTAACCATATGTCTGATGCCATATAACCGTAAATGCAATGTGTTGAGTGTGTCGTTAAATAAAATATTTCTTTCTTTCCTTTTCCTCCAATATCTCTCAGAATCTTGTGATTTCAGGTTTCAATATTAATAACTATTTTAATTTAAGCACACCTTCTCCCCTCCCCCCCCCCCCCTCCCCTCCCCTCCCTACGAATCCAAAATCCACTCTAACGCGCTCTGGGAAGGCATTTACTTGTAACAGGGCATTCTCATTACGCGAATAATCGCACCGACTTTTCCCATGCGATCAAATCGTACTATGATAACGAATCGCATGCGACAAGTCGGTGTGATTAATCGGATAATGAGCACGCCGCTTTATTTTTAAGATACTTCTATTTTGTAAGCTGATAAAACTCTTTAGAGATCACAAACAGAATCATTATATTTAGGTCGCCAGAATGGAGACACCTCCGTCGCTTTGATATCACGGCAACAGACATAAACGATGGAGAATTTTGGTAAGAATGTCTTTATGTCATCATATTTATATATTAAGATATAGAAGCACTGGCATATTCAAAATATTCAAGTTTGTGTTGTTTTATTCTGTGAAATAGTATGTTACAAATTTGTTAGAATTATGAAGAGAAAAATGTATTATGAAAGTGGGCTTCAGTCCAATCCAATCCAATCCAATAGGGTTTAACGTGCACATTCAGAGCAAGCTGTTTTAGCGCACGTCTGTCCTGGGCACAGGTGGCTTCTCCGTCCAGGACAGACAAGGTTGGAGTGGGTAGGAGGAGGGACCGCCTGCACTGGCAGGTGCAAGAGAGCAGTCCTGCCGTGACCGGTAACAGGCGGAGGAGTGGGCTACTGTGGCGGAACGACCTTTGTGCACTAAGCGACCTTGACCTCGTGACGTCACGGTGTGGGGGGGATCTCTAAGCGTCACGTCAGGATGCTGACCTACATACCTGCTTGTGGACGAGTGTGTGACTTAATATGTAATTAAGTTTATCCTATAACTTATCCATGATATCCATGTCATAAATCCATGTGAAAAATAGAGATTATTATACGAGCTTGCGTGTCGTACTGATTTTACGAAACGAGTGTCAGGATTTTGGTATTGCTGAGCGAGAGCGAGGGTAATACATGATTCCTGACACTCGTTTCGTAAAATCAGTACAACACACAAGCTCGGATAATAATCTTTATGTATTAACCCGGTTAATAATGGTATGCAAATTTAAAGGTATCTGCAAATTTGCAAGGTCTTTAGTTCCTGTGAATGGGTCATTTGTTTACAAGATAATGAATGAATGAATGAATGTTTAACGACACCCCAGCACGAAAAATACATCGGCTATTGGGCGTCAAACTATGGTAATGGAAAAAACAAAGTGATGATCAACATCAATATAAAAATTCAACAGCCAAATAAAAACACAGTGTAAAGGACTGTGTTAAAATACAAATATCACAGATAGATATAATTAAAATTTAGAATAAAACTCAGTGTCACGTAAAAATTGTAAAATAATTTCTGGATGGAATCGAAATGATTCCATCACATTTCTTTGTCCAAATAAATCTTTTCGAGTTGCTGACAACTGCTTACATGCCACCAAAATGTGTCGCACAGTCAGAAGACACTGACAGTGCTCACACTGAGGTGGAGGATCTTTCTTTAAGATAAATGAATGGTTTAAATATGTATGACCGATGCGGGCACGACACAAGACTATTTCATCCTTCCTGCACTGTCTATAGGAGGACTGCCACTCTCCCAAGACTGGCTTGATAGCATGAAGCTTGTTCGCAAACTCACCGTCCCAATCACGTTGCCAAGTTGAAAAGATAAATTTGTTGATATTAGTTTTAAAATCAGTATAAGGTACACCAACCCTGGCATAAGGCAAATCCAAAGCAGACTTGGCAGCAGAATCTGCCTTTTCATTACCCCTGATGCCAACATGGCTGGGTACCCAACAAAATACAATGTCTTTATTGGCAATAGATAAAAAGACACACTTTCGTATCACCATCCCAATTAAGGGATGGTCCAGCTTCATATTACGTAATGCTTGGAGACACGAAAGTGAGTCAGTAAAAATAATAAATTTGGATGCACTAGAATCCTTGATTTCAGCTAAGGCTTTAATGACTGCCCAAACTTCAGCACTAAAGATAGATGCCGAGTCAGGCAGTCGCATGGAAAGTATTGTGTCTGATGGAAAAACTGTAGCACAAGCCACATAATTCCCATCCCGTGATCCATCTGTATATACAGGAATGTAATCACGGTACTTGTCCTGAATTTCCATGAAGAACTGTTTATACACAACAGCATCTGTGCGATCTTTCTTCAGATGCGCAAGATCAAACACAATTTTAGGTGGTGTAATACAGCAGGGTGGTAAAACAAAATATGAAGGAGTTTCCAAAGTGTCAGTTAAATCAATGTTGGAAAGCGACAAAAAGCGCTTAATGTGAAGACCAAATGTACGAATAGCATTTAGCCTTGCATCAAACAACTTCATATATTTGTTGTCTAACACCGCATCATGTGTTGGATGTTTTGGTAAAGATTTAATCTTGGCAGCATACTGCAGAGAAAGCTTTGCACGTCTAGCACCCAAACAAGGTTCATGTGCATCAACGTACAAGCTCTCTACAGGGGATGTTCTAAACGCACCAAGACATAGCCTAAGTCCCTGGTTGTGTATAGGATCTAGCATCTGCAAGTAAGATTTGCGTGCCGACCCATACACAATGCATCCATAAACAAGTTTAGACCTCACAAGAGATCGATACAGAGGGAGCATAACCTTGCGGTCTGCTCCCCATTCCGTATTACCAATAACCTTTAAAATATTAAGAGCTTTCATGCCCTTCTTTTTAACATATTTAAGATGGGGCACAAAAGATAGCTTCCTGTCAAATATAACCCCCAGAAATTTAGTCTCCTCCACAAATGGAATTGGATTTTTGTCCAAAAACAACTGTGGATCAAAGTGGAGACCTCTTTTCTGGCAGATATGCACACAAAACCGTTTTTGCCTTTGAGAATCAAAAGCCATTGTCAGTTGCCCATTGATGAAGTTTATTCAAACAAAGCTGCAACTTACGTTCAATGATACTCATATTGGACGATCTGTAACAAATCTGAAAATCATCGACATATAACGAGCAATCCACACCAGGTGTTAAACACTGGGTGATGCTGTTAATTTTCACAGAAAATAGAGTTACAGACAGGATACTACCTTGAGGCACACCCATCTCCTGTGGGTGAATGTCAGACAAAGTCGACCCCACCCGGACTAAAAGATATCTCTCTTAAAAACTGAGATATAAAAACAGGAAGTCGACCTCTTAGGCACATGCCATGGAGGTCGTTTAAAATCCCATACTTCCACGTGGTATCGTAAGCTTTCTCCAAATCAAAAACCATTGAAACCAAGTGCTGATTATGGATGAAAGCTTCCCTACAAAACGTTTCAAATGTAATAAGATGATCAACCGTGCTACGTCTAGATCTGAACCCACATTGCACGTTAGTAAGCAATTTGTGAGATTCAAGATACCAGACAAGTCGACGATTGATCATGCGTTCCATGGTTTTACAAATGCAACTTGTCAAAGCGATAGGGCGATAACTAGTAGGATTGGTTGGATCCTTACCAGGCTTGGGAATAGGAATGATAATAGCTTTCCTCCAATCAGAAGGAAAGTCTCCAGAAATCCAGCATTTTCAGATGAAAAATTAATGGACTGCTTTTCAGCTTTAGTTCTGACAGATGTAAAAGCATCTGTACTGAAAGCAGAAGATGAATTATGAGAAAGGTTGTCTGCCAATGCATTGGCGATGTCACGATGAGACGTGACATCCGTGTTATTGACAGACAAATGATGAACTGTATCACTGGATTCTTTACCTTTGATTTTACGGATCCTATTCCAGACAGATTTCACCGATGTTTGTGAATTCAACTTGGAGACAAAAGTTCTCCAAGATGTTTTCTTACTCTTTCTAATCTCTCTGCGAGGCTTAGCCCTAGCAATACGAAATGCATCCAGGTTGTCTGCTGTAGGTTCACGTTTGAACCGCTCAAGCAACCTGTTTTGCTCTTTGAATGCATCTTTGCACGTATCATTAAACTATGGTTTATTAAAACGCTTTGGCACTGCCGAAGTCTTAGGAATAGGTTCATCTGCAATGTCCTTCAAGATGGAAGTGAACAAAGACATGGGATCATCAGCATCAGTAATGGCAAATTGTTGCAGACGAGTGCTGCACAGATACTGAAACTGACCCCAATTTGCCTTCGCCAACTTCCACCTTTGAACCCTTTCAAGTGATGGTGGTCATTCTCCAAAATAATGGGAAAGTGGTCACTACCACGAAGTGAAAGATCCACTTGCAGAATGAAAATATGTACGACTTTTATCATTAAATAAAAGTAAGTCGTTTTTGAGAATTAAGTCTTCCAATTGTTTACCTCTAATATTTATATCCTCGCATCCCACAAAGTGTGGTGACCATTAAAATCTCCCATAATAATAAAGGGAGTAGGGAGCTGATCAAGAAGACCTTGAAGATCCCTAGGATTAAAATAAAAATAATTACGAGGTGGCAAGTAAACTGAGCACAGAGTAACAGTTTTATGAGCCGTGACTTTGACAGCCACAGCTTGTAAATTGGTATTTAATGTTACTGAACTCTGAGGAATGTTTTCATTAACAAGAATGGAAACACCCTCAGATGCCCTATTTTCAGTTTCTTGAAACTTATGATAGAGGTTAAATCCTCTCATGGTAATATGATCAGTGTCCTTCAAGAAAGTTTCTTGAAGACACACTGAAATAGGATTATGTTTTTGAATTAAAAGACTTAATTCATAAAAATTGGGCCTAAACCCACGGCAGTTCCACTGAATGACTGAATTAGTCATTAGGGGGAAGTACAGGAGTTATCTTTGGCTTCAAATGGATTGTTGGTCGAAACCAACTTTTTTTCCGCTTTCTTCAGTCGTCCTGAAGAAAAATCCTTATGCTGCTTTTTAGTGTCTTTTCTTGACGGAAACTTACTGGGACCTGGCTCCCCAGGTGATGAGCCTCTTGGTGGATTCCTAGAATCCAAAGACACTTGAGTAGATGTTGAAACTTGTTTATGAACAGCTTGAACAGTCTGTTTTTTGACATCTTTTGGATGAGAAATCTTCTTAAATGTATCCTCACTGTTGAGCCAAGTTAAATCAGTTTGAGTAGCTATACTCGTTGTAGAAACCTTGACAGCCGTGGCATATGATTTACCTACTACCACATTTGTCGAAGACTTTACAAGTTTTCTAGCATCAATGAAAGTCAGGCGCTTTTCTACCTTGACCTGCTGCACCTGTTTTTCCACTTTCCACTTTGGGCACTCTCGCGAGTACGCAAAGTGTTTCCCTTTACAATTGGTACATATCATATCATTCTGACATGTCTTGCTGTCATGATCAAATTGACCACAACGAGCACATGTCAATCTGTTGCGACATGTATTCTGTCCGTGTCCAAACGTTTGACATTTGAAACACAGTAAAGGGTTGGGGATGTAAGGTACAACTGGTATATTCAGGTAACCTGCTTTAACTGAAGTTGGAAGTGTAGGCACATTGAATGACAGGATCAAGGTGTTTGTCGGCACAAGTTCGTTGTTCCGACGAACCTTAATCCACTTGACTGATGTAACCCCTTGTGAAGAGAGATTTTCGCACATCTCATCCTCACTAACTCCTTCCAAATCCCGAGATCGAACTACTCCTTTAGATGAATTTAGAGTAGCGTGAGGACTCACAATGATAGAAATGTTGCATATCATTTTAGATTTAAGAAGATTTCTGGAATGACTCTCTGTTGAACATTCAACCAACAATGAGCCATTCCTCAATTTCTTAACAGTTTTGGGCTCTTCGGCCAAGCCTTCGAGCCCTTTCTGAATCGCAAAGGGCGACAGTTTTTTCAAAGCCCCTTCATCGGAAGACCCGATGACGAGAAACCTTGGCCAGGTTTTCAAAGAAATCACTTTGGATTTTTTAACATGTCATGATGTATATTCTTCATCAGATGATGAAGAATCTGAAACTTCGGTGTGGACTCTTTTCAGGGTCCCATCAAAAGTTTGAGGTTGGTTTGATGCCATAGTAATTTGAAATAATTCATCAACCATGCCCCTACCCACCACGAAGTCCAACATGGGGACACGATGCTGCGGATAACCAGCAGAAACTCATGCCAGGGATACATGGTTGATATACTCAGGCAATACAAAATAATAAATCACCTGACTGACCCTAGCCACCGCCCAAAGAGCAACAAATACAAATGGTCAATGAAACAATGTTTGTTTTTGGACAATGTAACAAAACAAAGGTTGCATGCTCTCGAGCTTGGCGTGACCAGCCGATTGATCAGGTCAGGCCTCCCTGACCACCCGTCTGGCTGAACTCCAGGCCAAAGTGATCTGTTGCCAAAAAACATACCCGCAGATATGCCCCCAACTCAACCACCAGGATCCCATCATCCAGCATTACGGGGTGCACCTCACGGCCAACAAGGTGCCCCAAAAGGGGATTTGTGCTGTATTGG
>NC_054706.1:58794459-58941959 GCF_016097555.1 Gigantopelta aegis
GCGAGCGCTCGTCCTCCTGAACACGATACGCCCCTGTAGAAGCAGTCACCCCGAGGAGAGGCCATATTTTGTTGTAAAATATCCAACCGTTATCCCCCTATTAGTTAAGGTTGGGGTTAGTTTTAGGATTAGGGGTTAGAGTTACAGTTGTAATTTTAGGGTAGTGTTAGATTTAGTGTTAGGGCTAGTTTTAGAGTTAGGGTTAGGGTGAGGTTCCTTCTTTATAACTGTAAAATGGGGCGGGGAGGAAGGGTAACATGTGGATATATCTTTATCGGGTCACGGTGATATGTATTTCGTTAACAGGTTCATTTTGGATGAATCCTCAGTACAAAGTACACCTCGATAAGGCGGACAGGCGAATCAGTGTGATTGTTAACCTGATGGAAGTGTCTGACAGGCGAGTTCGAGATGAATTTGCCGTTTACATTGGCTTCGTCATCTTCAAGGTAATATTATTTATAGTTCTGTTACTTCTGTGTTCTTATTACATGATTATGTTAGGCTAACCAAATAACAGTAAATATAAAACGTTTACATAGTATTTAATTATTTTTTTAAAAAGCTAAACTGTTTTAATTGTTTTTGCTATAGATATTTGCAAATCGAATTGTGTGATATATATCTGGTAGAAGAAAAGGTTTGTTTTATTTAACGACACCACTAGAGCACATGTAGTCTTAGAGAGAAAGCCCGCTACATTCTTTCATTATTAGCGAGGGATGTTTTATATACACCATCCCAGACAGGATAGCATATACCACGACCTCTGATTACCACTCGTTGTGTACTGGCTAGAGCGAGAAATAGCCCCAAAATCCCACCGACGGGGGTCGATCCTGGACGGAAAGCGCATCAGGCGAGCGATTTACTACTGGGCTACATTCCGCCCTCGATATCCTTTAGTCTATACTGAGTGTCACTATAATCCCATGTTAGTCACCAAATTGCCGTAATTTAAACAGTCAGTTTCTTCATATTCATATTTATCTAATCTCCAAAGAAAACCTAGCGGATGACTTCCGCCCGGTTGAAAAGCCCCCAAATTCAGTTTGTTTATAAATTATTTATTAGTATTTGTTTTTATCTACTAGCTTCGGAAAGGTCGGAAACCTCTCCGACTCTCTGGCGACAATTTCTACAAGTTTATGCCGGAAGTGGTGAAAACGTCTGGCACATTTGTGCCCTACAGAGAGATAACGATGCGATTTGAACTGGAGCCCAGCACCTACATCTTAGTTCCATGTACCTCCGAGGCTTCCATGGAAGCAGATTTCTACCTCAGGGTGATGACCGAAAAACCAACAAGAGTAGAGCGTGTGTACCCTCCCTGATCTTCTTCACATGATACAAGTGAAACAAACGGCCACAGATGGTGATCGTCTACAAATTCCGGATTTTAGTAAAAGCTCATAATAACCCATTACTTTTAAAGATCCAGCTTACAATTTCTGTTGCCTACTAGTCTAGTCATTTTCATCAGTGCTTATAGTAGCTGTATAGTTGTACGTTCCTTTACACCAAATCAATTCACATTGCCAATAATGTCAACATTTTCTAATAAAACAGACGTTGACGTGGCCTGGATTATATATTGGGAGTGGGGTAATCACATTTTTGAAGGGTGGGTGGACCCGCACTGCCTTTGAGTCGTGTTATGGAGCAAATACAATAGTTAATGGAAAACGAAGATGCATTATTGTTAATTAACACAGCGTAGTTTTTCTTATTTTTGTTTTACCGGAATGTAAATGAAGTAATATAAGTCTCAAATTGGTGATGTAGGTTCTTGTATTTACTTTCCAGCATAAAACATGATTAAATAAGTTAACAACATGGTGATACAGATAATATATATATATATCGCGGAAAAATGTTCCTGTGCACCAAATGATTGCATATAGGATATAATTTACTTGAAATCTGGTTATAACAATTTCAGCAACTGAACGTGTAATCACTCCCGTCGATATTCCAGCGGTGTCCTGTCAATTGCACGAACTATTCATACTTTGTGATCACATGTTGCATTACTAGCATTCTTTGTCACGTGCTCCTGTTTTACGTCATTTTTCTTATCATTGGACTTTAAAACTATTGTATGCATTCTTATAACTCAGAAAAATATTTTTGTTGGTATCAGATCGTCGTCAGTGTGATGCCACGCCTCCCAGAAAATGGACTCCTTCGAACGATGGGTATGATTGAGGTTAGAACGGCACAAACGCTGTTGCTAGTAATTTTGGTATTCATTGATGTTCATCAGAACACTACGCAATATCTGCGGAGATGTTCTCGACAGTTTAGGGGTACTAGGGATCTTCCATGTTTAGGGAGTCGACACGTGACGCCACGTCAGCAAATCGTCAGTATGTATGTATGTATGTATGTTTAAGCTCTTAGAAAACGATAGAGTTGACACTGCGACTGATACTTCAAGGGTCTCCCCCTAGGTCTCACCTCCTCTCTCTCTGTCTCTGGGTCTCTATATTCGTCTATCTCTTTCTGTTTTTCTTTTATAAGACTCGGCTAAAATGGTTACGTCTTAATGTTCCTTGTACATTTATTTCTCTTCAATAGCATTTCCCTAGGCACATACTCAGAGTAAGACCTCTTTGTGAATTGTGTCACATGATAAATTGTAATAGTTAACTGCTGACATAATAATTAATAGTTAGTTGTTGGCAGACCGGATATCAGCTGGGGCCATCAATTAAAAATCCGCAGTGTGATTCAGTTTCAAACTAATTGGTCTGACTGCTAGCCCCGAAGTAACTAAAGTCTTAAATTATTGCATAATCGACAGATGACACCCTATCAATTAACTGAATCGTATTTGAACGTTAAAAATATTTAAAGTACCTTTGAATATACATGTAGTTGTAAATCTTCCACTATGATAGTAATGATGTTCCAATGGTCTTTTGTAATCGATACTTGAGCAGTGGCGGCTACAGAAAATCCATTTGGGGGTGGGGGGTGGGGGGGGCAATGACATGAAGCGGAATGCCAATGGAACTTTGGGGGAGGTTTGGAGGGGATTGTAAAAAAAATAAAAAAAAATATATAATAAAATTATAACTGTTACAAAATTTAGAGTGGGGCGGGCCCCTAGGCTTCCCCCCCCCCCCCCCCCCCGATCCGCCTCTGTTTATGGATTGGGTCTGACGATATTGATCGATTATAAAAATCAATAATCAACTGTCACGAAAAATTTTAATTGTAATTGATTTTCCTGTTTAGATGAAGAACTTAATGCAAATTAAAATGTGTTGATGTTGGTGTTTGTTTTAATATATTCATAAAGAAAACAAAAACAAATATAATTAAATAGTTATTAAAGGGATATTCCTGAGTTTGCTGTATTGTAAGATGTTTCCGACTAATAAAATATTTCTAAGATTAAACTTACATATTAAATATATTTTCTTGTTTAGAATATCAGTGTCTGTATATTCAATGTGTTTCTGGTCGTCCTAATATTTGTAAGAAGCCCAAACTGGATTTTGTCTTCAAATAATTTCGTACGTACGAAAAAGAACAAAATAGAAAATAAAATGAAATTTAACCTAGTACAAATATTAGAACGATCAGAAACACGTTTAATATACAGCTACTAATATTTTATGCAGAAAAATATATTTTATATGTAATTACAATCGTTAAAAAGTCTCTGTTAGTCGGTAACATGTTAAAAATTGCAACAAACTCAGGAATGTCCCATCAATGGCAAATTTAGCGATCTGTAGGGTCTATCCCGGAGAACACTACACTAGAAGGAAGGAAGGAAATGTTTTATTTAACGACGCACTCAACACATTTTATTTACGGATATATGGTTAAGGACCACAGATATTGAGAGAGAAAACCCGCTGTCGCCACTTCATGGGCTACTCGTTTCGATTACCAGCAAGGGATCTTTTATATGCACCATCCCACAGACAGGATAACACATACCACGGCCTTTGATATACCAGTCGTGGTACACTGGCTGGAACGAGAAATAGCCCAATGGGCTCACCGACGGGGATCGATCCTAGACCGACCGCGCATCAAGCGAGCGCTTTACGACTGGGCTACATCCTGCCCCAACTAGACGCATTGTCCTAATAATTCAAATCCGTATATTCTAACCGATTTAGTAATCGAAAGTCGATGTACACCAATTATAATCGACGATCGATGATGAAATTTCCAGCCGATTTCCAACACTAGTGATTTTGTTTGAGGGGGGAAGAGTGCTTAGCCCTCACACCCCCACCTCCCTTTTCCGGTTACGCCAGTGACAACTGATATATTATAACAATGTATAGGCACACCCAGGACATAGACATAAAACGTGGTATCTTACAAAACATTTTTTTTCTTCAAGACTGTGTCAAAATCACCAAATGTTTGACATCCAATGGCCGATGATTTATAAATGAATGTTCTCTAGAGGTGTCGTTAAACAAAACAAACTTTGTGTTCACGGTTATTTCAAGGCTTGGTTTGACATGCCGTTTTCATGGCTTCTTTTTCGGGCTGAAGTGTAATTGATAAGAAAGTTCGAGGATTTCCATCAAGTTTTCTAGTGGTCATCCAAGTAAAAAAAACTCCCATGATGTCATCACAGAGCCTCACCTCGAAATGAAACTATTTTTTATTATTAATATAGCAGCTTCCTTGATGAATATATCAGAACCAACCGCCTTTCAAAATAATGAAAATGGATATTTGTTTAACGATATCTCAACAATTTTTAAACTACGGATCTTTGGTTAATTCGACGCAAGAAGGTAGAGAGAGAGAGAGAGAGAGAGAGAGAGAGAGAGAGAGAGAGAGAGAGAGAGAGAGAGAGAGAGAGAGAGAGAGAGAGAGAGAGAGAGAGAGAGAGAGAGAGAGAGAGAGACGGAGAGAGAATGTGTGTGAGAGAGAGAGAGAGAGAGGGGGGTGGAGGGAGGGAGAAACATTGATCAGTTGGGGCAAACTGATTACACCCAATGATCGATAATGAAATTCCAGGCGATTCTTGACACCATTTTCATCTGTAACCCTATCCCGGCTAAATTTCCCGAAGACTATCCTGGTATAAACAACCTGATCCATAGTCCAACCCTTGGAGATATGGTATGATGTTAAAAGGGATACGTTTTGTACTATTGGCAAATGACTCTGTGTACATACCCTCATTGACTACGGAATTGATATAATCAATTATAAGAAATATAAAATTGAAATTGGGTATGAGGAATATTGGACAAAAGTCACAGAAAACACCATGACTGACTTTAGCTTGTTGAATATACTAGATTCTAGATACTATAATGATCACTGGGTGTGTACACTGTCAGGTCATTCTGGTAAAAAAAAAAAAAATGTTTTAAATAAACCCATTTGTTTCAAATTGTATGGAAGAATTGTTTAATTTTTTAAATAACAAATTTCAGTGAAATCAATCACATATTCTAGCACTCACGAAAAAAACCCCGCAAGTTTGGTTTTGGTAACATAACTGTTTTATTCGTATACCAAATGTAGTGTCTAAAGAATCGTTCGTTAAAATTGGGTCAATCGCGAACACGTGTGAAGCTGCATGCTTTTTGCTGATTTGTCAAGAAAGCGTGCATCAGGGCCACTGCCACGTGCTATGGACTTGAACACCATACCAAGTATGTATATTAAACGTGTTTCTGACCGTGTTCTAATATTTGTACTAGGTTATTTCCTAAAAAATATGTTTTCGTATGTACGAAATTACTTGAAGACAAAATCCGGTTTGGGCTTCTTACAAATATTGAGATGACCAGAAACACATTGAATATACAGACACTGATATTCTAAACAAGAAAATATATTTAATATGTAAGTTTAATCGTAGAAATATTTTATTTGTCAGAAACATCTTATAATGCAGCAAACTCAGGAATGTCCCTTTAAGTGCTCAGAGCTATACAGCTTTCATTTTAAAACCTCGGGTTTCTGGATGATGCCCATGGGGCATATTGTATCCCTACACCCTAAAATACACACTGTTACTGTTAGGGCATTTCGTCAAATGATCATACCTAAAGTAAGTGTCATAAGAAGTTAATCTTTGTTTCTATAAATATGTTTTTGACACCAAATAATTGATTGGTACCATTACTGTGATTTTTGGAGTTGACTTATCTAGCATAATTTCAAGCTGGTGTCTAAAATGGTCGCAGAATACTGAATTAGACATAACTTTACATACAGAAGAACATTTCAAGTGACACTCTAAAACGAAAGAGTCAGATAAATAAACTCTATCCAACCGTCCTCCTCCCCTCCATATCCCAGATCATAATTTTTAAAAACCAATCCAATCAAAATTCCACGTTAAAGGAGGGGACAATCAAGGAATTTGACCTGGTATGCGTATTCAACAATAGCCTCTATTAGAAACATACTTATCTACCCTTGGTTTTCATCATGCTAAGCGGTCCCAGTTAGCTACTAAATTATTTCCGGCGCGTTACGCTCCAGTCGCTTGCAACAAAGGCCCTTTGTTACTACTGAATTGTGGAGTAGTTGTCAACTTGTTCTTTTATGTTTTTGACGTTAATAAAGTTTTCTATTACTATTATTGTTCGTCAGATTGTGTGCAATCGCCTTCTTTTACAGAAAAGAAAATGTACAATATGTTTTGTGCTCAACAAAAATACTTACGAGCACGTTAAAACGGCACCTTAATATGCATGTGTTTGTGTATATTTATCACTGTGTACGAATGGAAGTACATTAATTTGACTAAATGACTAGCTGCGATTTTCTGTATCGCTAGCTGCATTATTAACTACGACCTATGCAGTAGTTAATAATGAAACTAACGATACAGAAATTCACTTCCTCGCCTAACGATAAGGTTTCTACTGTCGGACTCGCAAACAAATCGGAACAGAGTCCAGTGTCATTGTCAGACGGACATAGTGTAACGGACACAATTTCATGTGTAATTTAATAGTTACGATCGACTATCTACCTGCAATTATTAATATTATGCACAACCATTAAGTATTCCATGGTGTGTGTGTGTGTGTGTGTGTGTGTGTGTGTGTGCGTACATCCCCCCGCCTTGCTACCTTCATACGCCACTGGTATATGTACATAGATAAAACCTTTTTTTTCAAATGTGTGTGTTAGTTTGGGTTATGTTTTTGGTTGTGCGTGTGTACTGGTGAGTGGGCTTGTTTTGTAGGCTGTTGTTTATTTGGGGACAGATTTGTCATGCAAGACTAACATAAATATGTTCACACAGATATTTTGATGTAAACACTGTTACTATAGGTAGATGTTTTTAGGTTAAACTATATATTTAGCTGTTATTACAGCAAAATTTACACTATATAATGCAATGTATATAGACCTAATCAATTTACAGCAAACGAAATATTTAATCAAACAGGCGCATGTGCAGGAAATTGTGTAACTGGCTAGTGGTGTTTTTAGGGGAGGGGTCGGGTCATGCGTCCCCAGAAATACACTGAAAAAAACAAAACAAACGTAACATAGCACGTGGTGAAGGGAACTGTTCTGATCGGAATATTACATATAGTCCGTCCCATCCTCCAAAAATGTTGTTTTTGTAAATAATTTAAGTTTGGTTTGACGTAAAAATTAAAATAAAAGTTTTTTGGAAATAACAAAAATATACTATTTTTGTGTGTAATTTAGAAAACAAGCGGCTCAGAAATAAATAACTTGTAAATTCCATAGTATGAAAAAAAATGCGTTCCTCGTGGGACGCAGGCCCGTACGCAGGGGGGGGGGGGGAATGAGGGGGGCGTACGCGTCGAGGTCCGTCCGTGGATGTGTAAAAAATTTTTAAAATAGTCCGACGATGTCACAGAGTTACTTCCCAGAATGCAGGAAAATGCATCTCTTGCTTTCTAGATTTAAAAAAAATTCGGAGGCATGCCCCGGACCCCCCTAACAACACCGGCCCTTTGGGCCGTCGATTACGCACCCCCATATACATTTCTGCGTACGGGCCTGCCGCACTATAAACATGTTTCTATTATCTATTACAACGGTGTTACTGTCACACACAATTCATTAAAACTGCAAGTGTGTTTGTATGTTTAAATGAAATTATGATAATTAATGTGAGGCGAGATTGCAGCTTTGACGCAAAAAAAAAAAAAAAATCCATGCAAGAAAACCAAAACAATCAGGGTGTGGGACAGCTCGCTAGATTCATCTCCTATATTTAACACATGATCAGTTATAACAAATCGCAATTTCATCAAATTAATTTTTACCTGTATTATTCTTTATTTTTAAAACATAGTTGGGGACATTTATGATGCCAGGGATTGGCATTCATAAATCTCAGCTGAAGATTCATAAACAACTGTGACCATCGTTTTTCCAGCTGTGGTTTTGTTCCCGTTGTTGGAAGCACCGTTTTTCGTAAATATTCCTGCAACCTAACCTTTGTAATATTTTTGGAGGCACATTTTCATCGCTGATCCAGGAATTTATATCATGATCGTCCATGTTTGTTCAAACCGGAACGCGCCAGAAGTAGAGAGTGGTTAGGGGACGTAATTCTGCCCTTTTTTCGAATTTCTAATAGCGGCTATATATAATGCACATTATTGCTTAATATCAACAAGTATAATCGTATAGTTAATTAATAAAACGGTTAAATGTGACGGTTAGTATATATAACGGGCGCAGCCATTTTGTGCCATCCCAGTGAATACGCCCTCTGGCGAGCTGGTGGTTACGTAATACCTAACGTGTCACGTCAGGAATTAGTCTTCGAACTGAAGAAACAAAACATACCTGATTTTTGCGGATACATCGCAATATTCTGTAATAATAGCCATCCCAGTAAGCCAGCAACAATTATAAATTATATTTAATACAAAATAAACCACCACTGTCAAAGTGTTGAAATAACTGTATTATGGTTTGTAAATAAATTAACCCACGTACTGAAATAATAATCGGAGTGTTTTCTTAGTTAATTGGTCGTTTCTTTCCGTGGTCTGTACCTGTGGTTCCTGATTGGCAGGTGTATATTTAGACGGTCCCCAGACACTGTGTCTAGACACACTAAAAAGACGTGCCTCTTTTATTAAGATCACAGGGTATTGTGTTTTAACCGCACGGACACCCCTCTAATCGTAATCGAGCAGCCGTCTTGCTTTATTATTGTAAGTAATTCTGTAAAAGCCTTAATTAAGTAGACTTTCCCATCTAAAATCACAAAACTGACCAATTACGTAGTCCCAAAGAAAAGAAAATTATCACTTGGGTATTTTGAGTGGTCGTTTTTGCTCGAACGTAGCATACCAATAGGCCTAATAATACGCTTCTTTTTTTCTTTCGATTTTTTTTAAAAAGAAAAATACTATAACTCCATTTCGTTCTATTGATGCAAATTGAAATATATTTAGTTAAATAGTTTATTATACTATCAAGTCATTTATGTTGTTTTACAAGTCAGGTTGATGAAAGCGAAGCGCCTTGTCATAAATTAGAGCCTTTGTTTACACTGTGCATAGAGCAGATGGACGGAGCTGACGTCACTTCGTCCCAAGCTATACCACCGGACGTCACAAAAACGAAATAAAATGGCTGCCCCCAGTTAGCAGGAATAATCATGTTTTTTTTATTAACTCTAAAATTACGCGTTTTTCATTTGTTAAAGTGTCAGTATATGTTGGTGGTCCGGGTATGCATCTTTCCAACACATTTATGTGTTGGAAAGATGCATAAATCTCTTGTTTGAGTTTACTCTACCTTAAATAAAGTAAATAATGATGTTCAATCATTTAAAACATCGGGCCTATACATGGTGTTTAATACAGTACAGATGAACCTTTCATGAATTGTTATTATTTATCGTTGATAACTGTCCTAAATACGACTACATAAAGATTACTACATTATGAGTACAAAAGTTTTAAATACCAAAAATACTGCAGAACTCAAGCTATTCTTATCCGGCTATTACATTTTTACAGGAATTGGGTGATGTTTTCTTGCACCGACAGAATTTGCAACATTTGACCACAGCAAGGGCAAGTTGACCTGATACACATATCACATGAGCATATGACTTACCAATTAACCTCGAGGGTTTTCCACTATGTTGCAGGCATTAGCTGACCTTGGTCGTGCTCATAGTCACAATCTTGAGGCTTCAGTGATTCGACAGTTTTATGGTCGAGGTGGCTCTCTGAGGCATGTATGGTGGTATGGGCATTATAGAACGTACGCTGGATATGAGGCAGGATACCCTGGCTGGTCGGAGGCAGGTTGTGGAGAGAGTTGCCTTTACTGAAGTGAAAACCTTCTGCTCGGAGATCACAGAAATTTGTGGTATCATCTCCTCTGCTCCGTACCTTCACCAAGCAATGCTCAGAGTTGCGAATAATAGCTGTAGAGAGGGCTGGATGTCTCTAGAAGTCTTCTCTGGTTCTGCTTTCAAAGCTACCTTCTTCATACCAACTTTGCTGGTGATGCAGGGGCGTCGCGTGATCTGGACCTGGGGGTTTCGAATATGAACCAAGCGGACCCTTTTTCTATTTTGTTTTTGCACTACCAGAAACTCCACATGTATAAACCTGTATGTTTTAGTTCTGAAAGCGGACCATTTGCTTCAGCGGGGGGGGGGGGGGGGGGGGGGGTCGGTCCGTCCGAATCCCGAAACCCCCCCCCCCCCAGCCTACGCCCCTGTGATGTAACACCTTGTAAGGCTGCGCAAAGCCGGTGTAACATGGTATTCTGACAGGCGTGTGCTACAACAGCTTGTTCTGAATGTACACGTTAAACCTTACGACCTGACCTGATTTTTGCCTTCAAAATATCAAGAGAGCTGGTCTTTTTAACTATAAGATTTCTTCTCTATGAGGGGCGGGACGTAGCCCAGTGGTAAAGCGTTCGCTTGATGCGCGGTTGGTCTAGGATCGATCCCCGTCGATGGACGCATTGGGCTATTTATCGTTCCAGCCAGTGCTCCACAACTGGTGTAACAAATACCGTGGTATGTACTATCCTGTCTGTGGGATGGTGCACATAAAAGATCCCTTGCTGCTAATCGAAAAGAGTAGCCCATCAAGTGGCGACAGCGAGTTTCCTCTCTTAATATCTGTGTGGTCTTTAACCATATGTCCGACGCCATATAACCGTAAATAAAATGAGTTGAGTGCGTCCTTAAATAAAACATTTCCTTCCTTCTTTTGTCTGGGACGATGCATATAAAAGACCCCTTCAATTGCTACTAATGGGAAAATGTAGCGGGTTTCCTCTAAAATTATATGTCAAAATTATTAAATGTTTTACATCCAATAGCCGATGATTAATAAATCAATGTGCTTAAGTGGCGTCGTTAAACAAAACAAAAAACAAAACAAAAATATTACGGTGCGAAGGCTTATCATGTGTAGGCTACATAACTGCACCCCAAGTGCTGGAACAAAACATCAAATTAGGGCAATAATTATACGGGTTTCGGGAAAAATAAGCTGGCCTGAAACCTTTTCACCGTGTATTTCCATAATTCTACTCACAATATTAGTTGTATTCAGGGCCGTACCCTAATCAAAACCTAAGGGGTGGGGGCACTACTTTTTATAACAAATGAAACACTATACAAATTAAACCCTGAGATGTGTATACTTAGTAGACTATGCTATTTTCTGGAGAAAAATTAAAAGTGAGATTCTCAGGGGGCAACTGCCCACCCCCTGACCCCCGGAGGGTACGGCCCTGGTAATCCATGTAAAAATTAGTAATTATTATGTTGCAACCCTACATATAGCTGTTTGGCAGTAACACTAATATGAATAAATAATTAATATTCGGGAATTTAGCACGATTTTTGGCAAGAGTTGTCGTTCTTTGGTTGACTTTCCACAATGAAAATATAAAAATTGAAGACGCCATTTTGAAGAATTAGACTTGTTTCAACCAGTTAGTAAGTAGATGTTTTGAAAAATTTCCCTTTTTTAAA
Organism: Gigantopelta aegis; assembly: GCF_016097555.1. NCBI lineage: Eukaryota > Metazoa > Mollusca > Gastropoda > Neomphalida > Peltospiridae > Gigantopelta > Gigantopelta aegis. Next base: position 58,806,431 of record NC_054706.1, read on the forward strand.
AGAGAATTTGAGTGTTTGTACCAATTTGTTTTAGCATTAGTTTAATAATGAATGACAGAAGCATGCTAACAATTGTATCATTGAATTGCGTTGGTAGCTACGCCAGTTTTTGGCAGAAACACTGACGGGCACTGGCGCTGTCGCTGCGGCACTGGTCGGGTGATTTCACTGATCGATTCCGATTTATCGGCTATCGGCATTGCCGCAATGACATGAATTTATGGTGTGCATAATAATGCGTTTTCCATATGCAGATTAGCACTAATGTACTTAGGTTGCAGGATTTACTTATAGTCCCAGGGCCAATCATTGTCTTTTGAAAAACAAAGCCGAGTGAAAAATCGCACACCTCAAAACACTTAGGCGAGTGAAAAATCGCACTCATCAGAATGCTAGGACGGGTGAAAACCAAGCATTCTTAATTTATGAAGAAGTAATTGTTACATGTAAATGCAGATACATATGTTGCAAAAATGAACTAATAAACCAATGTTTTCTTCTAATGGTATGTTGTTTGGTTCATTACTATTAGTGTAGTCTGACTTCATTTCCCTTTCACGAATGGAGTTATAATTTATTAAAAAGTTTCAGGAGTAGTACTATGGAAATATAATTATGACATATACATGTATAGGAATCAACTTGTCTTGAATTTAATATGTACAATGAACATGATTAGGTTAGTTGGGATGGGAAAAACCCACTGGTTCCGGGGAGGTGTCTCATGAACTACGACCCAAGCATCTCGGTGTGCACTACCGACTCATATTACTAAAACATTTTTTAAATAACTCGTGAAACGTAGGACTACAATTACTTCAATCGATAGTGTTGGTTGGGACAGTGACATTCATGTGGCATTTTTAATCAATCTGATTAAAATTAGCTCTACTGGGTCTACCCTGGTAGATCTAACAGCATTGTGTGGACTCCCATGTCCAGGTGACATTTTATCTATAAATAACAATTCAAATATCGACCAATTACACTTCGCCGTTTATAGCATTATTCAGGACCATACAAATTCTAAAAATATCAGGCGAGACTATTTATGCAATAGGCGAACTTGTTAGTTTATTTCAACAATAAAAAAACAGTGGGGAAAGTGCAGTAATAAACTCTGGATTGTATACTAGTATAAACAGATTTTATGGCTATACCATCACGTTTTTTTTTTCCGTCTTGAGATGAATTTTATATAAAATTTTATATTGAAATTAGTTTCCGGCATATTTCGTAATTCACCCGAATCATTACGTATACTCTCAACATAATTCCGAATGTTTTCAAATTCTTTTTAAATCACTGGCATGATTTTGCAAGTAAGGTTTTGATTGGTCGAATGAAAGGTCAACTGGACATGAGCTCCAACGGGCTGCTGTTAGATCCACATGTAATAGTGGAGCTATTTTTAATTAGATTGCATTTTTAATTCAACAATTACGCAACCAATCTCCCTTCCTCAACATTTTGTAACGTCATTTGACCTACCGCTACAAGTTACGAATGGCTCTGACATCTGTCAAGACAGCGTTACGTCATTGATCTAGAACGGCCCCAATGTTGTTGATAAAAAAAAATAGACACTCTGATAAAATCTGTCATTACAAAGGATTTTATTCCAAACAGTTATGAACTAATCGAGACTATTTTACCGACTTCGCTGATTTCCATAACGAGTTCATTTGTGTAGGCTACAGAAGCCATTATTTAATTCAGTCCCTTTTCTCTTTTTGTTATAGCTATATGAACAGTATAAATGAGTTATCCGTATCAGATGTTGTGATCTATTACCTTATAAAAGTGGACTGTTTCTAATTAATAATAAATTAAATAGGCAGAGAAGTTTTGATTCAGATTGGTACGTCATCGAAGGTGTCTATTAAACCTGTGTTTTCCGATTTGTATTACAAAGATAAATATCAGTCATATATTAAAATCTTGCATGGACGCTACCGTTCATGTCACATTTAAAACAATTTCTGGCATTAAACAGGTCTTTCTGTCAGCTACATAACTGTCATAAGGTAAATAGTGGCAATCAGTATACAAAATTATTTTACGTGCACTGTTTGTTAAGTGTAACATGCCTTATTTTTCACACTCGCCAGATTAAAATTACTTGCACTGTATGAGTGTGATCGTACTCTCACACCTTAACCTTTAGACTACTGGATTAATTTTTAACAAAAACCACGTTGAGTGGGTACAAGTTTATAATTTTTACTCACATATATTCACTTAAATGTTTTATAAATACATGAAATAAAGTTCATATATGAATCGGTAAGTATTATTTTCGTGTCTTTTTTTTTAATTTTTATTATTTTAGATCGGCTAATGGTGATTAAAATTAGGCAAAAAATCGAAAAAGTTCCGTTTACTTACGGGCATTTGTGGCCAGCTGTCCAGTATTTATGTCCATTATTCCCGATAACAGTGGTTTTCTGACCAGAATTTTTTTTAAAACCTGAACTACGATTCATATTGCAATATTTGGTCATTTTCGTTGTTGGTAAAACGATCAAATTAGCTGTCACAATCAGCTATCGATCCCTGAAAATGACCGCGACGTGTCGCCATTGTTAAGCGAAAATACTTGCCGAAAACCACTTTTTGAACTCAAAATTTCAAGGTATTTTCAATTGAAAAAATCAAAACAAAAACCACCATTTTGAAAAAAAATCTTTTTTCTTTAATTATATTTCCGTTTCCGGTGAGTGTCGTGTGCAAAACGGCGGGAAATATGAATTGGGGAATGCACTGTATACAGTGTACAGTATATCGACTGACGTGACGTTGGGCGAGATATCTCGCCTGCAGTACTCGGAAGGTTAAAAGACAATGTCTGCAGGTTTCCTCTCTCTGACCAATGTCCCATTTGGGCTTCTTAAATATTAAAAAAATAATTGAGTTAGTCGCCCAAATAATATTATGTGGGCGATCTTCGTTAGAGCTATAACATAAGAGCCACTATTAATATTTGTATTCCACATTAAAATCTTGCTTGTGGTTCTCTTACCGTAATTTGCCAACATCCATTATTATATTTTGGTGGGTTTCGAGCCCTGCAAATATATCTCTTTTTAAAGGAATTGCCCAAGAGGTATCCAAACATAAGCAGAGATTTTTCCAGAGGTTAAAATGGATAAAAATTATTACCCTAAATATGTGTCATGACTGGTATATCAAAGACCATGGTATGTGTTATCCTGTTTATGGAATGGTGCATATAATAGATCCCTTGCTACTAATGGGAAAAATGTAGTGTTCAGGTTTCCTTTCTTAGACTATGTATATGTCAAAAGTACCAAACGTTTGACATCCAGTAGCCGATGATTAATAAATCAATGTGCTCTAGTGGTGTCATTAAAGAAAACAAACTTTTTACCCAAAAATATTTTTATGGTACTGATTGTTTAGATATTTTTTTAATGTTAAAAAGTTGTTTCAGTGTTCCTGTATGACTAAACATAATTTATTACAAATACAGAGTATTTACGAGTACTGGTAGGCTTAGCGGCCCATCGAAGGCGAACCCAAACATATATCTCTGGCGGAAACTCTGACTTGTAAGCAGTACCTCAGTCTTTCACTTTTCATATCATTTCCAATTTCCATTTAAAAATTAACTGTACGTTTCCTTGTTTTTTTAGATTCCAATGATAAGTTTTTGTCTTTTTTTAAAGGTGCAGTGATATGATTTTTCTTTTTGCAGATGTAGAAATAATGTCAAAATAATAGAAGTGAAAAAACACCCAAAAAAACCTAGCCATGAACCAGTATCCTGGTTTCGTCCCAATGATGGTGCCCCAGCACTACATGGTGGCTATGCCAGGGCTCCCACTGCCACCAGGACTGCAAGCCGCCCATGCTCACCAGGCAGCCCTGCAGCAGATGATGCCGCCTTCGGTTGTCCCTCACCCAGGAGTTATGGCCCCTGGTTCTGTAGCTCAGCCTGGCATCGCTCTGCCTCCAGGAACTCCGATAAGTGCACTGACTGCCTTACAACAGCAGCAGGAACGCAAGCTGCAGGTCACTCCACCAGAAGGTGCACCACAGTTTCAGGATGTTAGACAAAACAGGTACGGAAAGGATTTTAGGACTAGTTAGCATAAATTAATTTATTGTAGACCTTGGACTTTTTAAATCAATGTTTGTTTCGGTTATGTGGATTTATTTTATTATTAAGGATTTGTTATCTGGGTGGGAATTTGTATGAAATTTAGGCATAATGATAATTGCCATAACTTACTGGATATTTTAACTTGCAGTCTTTCAAAACAGAATGTCCAGAATTTTATGTTTTTCTGTGTTTGACCTGACTTCAATTTGTTTTAGGTGCAACTCTGACAGCAATAGAAAGAAGCAGAATTTTGAGAAATCTACTTGTCCAGCAATATTTTCACTTGTCCAAATAAATGTTTTGTTTTATTAAAGTACAAAGAACATATTTTTGATTACAAAAAATTATTCTGCATTGAAATTTTTTACTTGTCCACTGGACAACCATAAAGCTACATTTTGCTTGTCCGAGCAGATTTTCACTTGTCAGGACAAATGGACAAGTGCTCATTTGAAATATTGCCTGATTGTACAGGGCTCGACCTTAGCGGTAGCCCAGGATATTTGGCTACTGATTTCTTGGTCAGGTACCAGATTTCTAAACCTGGTAATCCGTCAGGCTACTATATTTTTTTGGTACATCCAGTTACTCTGCAATCAATTAAACCCATTTAAAACGTTTAAATAAAAATTAATGATTTTGATTGATTTTTTTTTTTTTTTTTTTTAATTTATTAAAATTATAGGGCTACCTATTTTACTGAGAGCTGCCATATTTCATAACCTGGTAGCTCACTGTGCTTCCACTGAAAAAATGTTACGGTCAAGGCCTGTTGTGTGACATTGTGTGGTCACTGTTGTTCTCCAAGTGTTTAGTGTAATTCTTTTACTAGTGCCGTCTGAATGCTATGAACACCTGTATACAACTATTTTCTGTTGATTGATTGGTTGTGTTTTTTATCAGGGATCATTTTAAAACATTTAAACAGTAGTTTTAATCAATTTTCAGTTGACTATAAATATCTCTAATCAAGATTTTGAGAAAAAAATGTTCCCTGATTATTTGTTTTATTTCATTATCTTTTGTTTCAGTTTCCCCGGCCTTCCTCCTATGGGGTTTCAGTGGCCACCTCAACAACTAGAACAGCTGCAGCTACAGCAGCAGCAGCAATCGATCCTACCCGAAGAGCCTGGGCAGGAGGATGTAGGTCTCGTGCTGGACGATTACAACTCTGATCTCAGTCTTGTGTTGGATAATGATGGGTGTGTAGAATAACATCTTTAGACTAAATTTATTATTGGGGGAGGAGTAGCCCAGTGGTAACGTGCTCGCTTGATGCGCAGTTGGTCTAGGATCAATCTCTGCCAGTTGGCTCATTGGTCTAGTTTTCGCTCTGGTAAGAACACCACAACTGGTATATCAAAGACCGTGGTATGTGCTATCCTGTCTGGGATGGTGTATAAAAAGGTCCTTTTTTACTAATGTCAGAATTAACAAATGTTTGACAACAAATAGTTGATGATTAACAAATCAATGTGCTCTAGTGGTGTTGCTAAACAAAAACAAACTAATTTTTTAACCAATAGCTGATGATTAATAAATCAGTGTGCTCTAGTGGTATCATTAAACAAAACAAACTAACTTTTTAATTTATTATTGTCTCAGTGACAAACATTGGAAGTTTTTAAAAAGAAAAAACTAAAAAAAATCGAGCTGGATCAAGCACAGTAGGTAGATTACTATCATTAAACAAAACAAACTAACTTTTTAATTTATTATTGTCTCAGTGACAAACATTGGACGTTTTTAAAAAGAAAAAACTAAAAAAAATCGAGCTGGATCAAGCACAGTAGGTAGATTACTAGCCTGAGCTGTTTTGATCAGAGGATCAAATTTCCCTTTTGGACTCTTTCTCTGAAAAGGGCGGGACGTAGCCCAGTAGTAAACGTTCGCTCGATGTGGGATCGATCTCCGTCGGTGGGTCCATTGGGCTATTTCTCGTTCCAGCCAGTGCACCATGACTGGTATATCAAAGGCTGTGGTATGTACTACCCTGTCTGTGGGATGATGCATATAAAAGATCCCTTGCTACTAATCAGAAAGAGTGGCCCATGAAGTGGCGACAACGGGTTTCCTATCTCAATATCTGTATGGTCCTTAACCATAATATATGTCTGACGCCATATAACCGTAAATAAAATGTGTTGAGCGTGTCGTTAAATAAAACATGTCTTTCTTTCATTATCTGAATTTTGTTTCTGGTCTAACCAGTGTCCCACAACTGGTTTATTAAAGGCTTTGATATGGGCTGTGTTGTTAGTAAAACAAACTTGTGCAATTATATGGTTATGGGGAATTTATTGTTTTTATCAAGCATCTATATAATATCAGTATCATTGGTCTTGCTTTTAATGCATTTTAATAAATAAAACTAATATTGAAAGTAACTGATTAAATGAATATTTTAGGTAAATGTTTTGGCCTGTTTTATTTTTAATTTCATTTTTTGATTGGCAATTTGCTAATACTAGTGTTTTGTGAGAGAATGAGCTTTGCATTTCTTAATTTATTTCCTTGTAGTATATGTTTTTATTTGTTTTTGGTGTGGATCTTGATGTTATTGCAGGCAGCTACAATAATTTCTTATTTTTCAGGTATGGTGGTTTTCCTTTGAATAAACCGTCCGGATTTTGTTTCACTTGGTCTGGAGTTCGATGTACATACGGTGTTTGCAGGGGCAAGGTAAGTAAAGAAACACCACCCAAAAGAAATAGTTATTAGCATGGTCACTTTAATACTCTTAAGATGTTGCAGGTCTTGAGGGTTTTTTGTTTTGGTTGCGTGGGGGGGGGGGGGGGGGGGGATAATTATTGTTAAAGCATTTGATAAAAAAAATAACACAACCCCATGGGCAATGCAAAGTATTAATAGTACTTGTATCGTCTAGATGGTCTGGAGTTACTGCTCATGTTGATTGAAATACATAAATGTTATTTTCAGATTTTGTACGAGGTGCGTATCACAGAAGAGCTGGCCACCGACTTTGGCTCTGACCACAATGAGGAAAACCCACACATTCTGAGAGTCGGCTGGTCCATAGACAGTTCATCCTTTCAGCTAGGTATGTTTTATAATTATAGTAATATTAGTGATGTTCCAGTAATAAGATTATAATAATAAATAAAAAATTGATCTGTCGGTTGGGCTCAATCATTGGTTCAACAAATTCACTAGACCTCGGTTCCGGCTAGTGGATTTTTGTTCTGGTCTAGTGGAAATATTCATCTGTATTATAATAATATAATAAATGTTTATTTTTAAAATTATTATTAAATGCCAATACGTTTTTGTGTAGAATGCTAATGCTTAGGTATATAACAGCAGCATGGGACAATTCCAATTAATTCAGATGATCATTATTAGTAACTAAAACGTTCTGCTGTCCACATGTATAAATATTTTTAATTAAGGATTGTCTGTTATTTCTTTTACATTCATCGGAGTATGAACCAAATAAGTTATCCACAAACTGAATTGGCGAAGCATAAGATAAGCAAACATACAAGAAATAACAGACAATACTTACAATTAAATTTGATTTTGAATTTTTTTGTTTGGTTGTTGAACAGTAACGCTCAATAAGACAAAGTAAAGTGCTTGCAATATTAGAACATTTTGTATAAAATTTATTCTGATGTTACTTGCCCAATTTAGTTGGGGTACAACCTTCATGGGTTATCACTTATGTGTATATTTTAACATTAATATGATTTGTTAAATTTGCAATGGAATATTAATGATTTTTTTAATAAATCAACTATATTCTTATTAACAGGAGAAGAGCCCTGGTCCTACGGTTATGGTGGAACCGGCAAGTTCTCGTCCAACAACAAGTTCGTTAATTACGGCCAGCGGTTTGGTCTGAACGATGTCATCGGGGCCATGTTGGATCTGGACTCGAGGCCGGCTACTATCTCCTACATGAAGAATGGCAAGTTGCTGGGTGTGGCCACGCAGATCCAGGGCTACCCGGTGGGCAACAAGGACATGGCTCTCTTTCCACACATCTTGACAAAGAATTGCAGGTTAGTATATAGCAGGGTTTGTATAGTCTATAGATGTCGAGCTCTGGGTGAACAGAAACTTCAGCCAGTTTATCTTTTAAACTTAAAAAATAACAGAAATCCAGAGTTGTTTTCCAACAGAATACTAATCATATCAAGAAATTATTTCACCGTTTGTTTTCAAAATTCATAATTAGTGAATATTGCAATTGGCAGAGCTAGCTCTGAATTTATAAAGTGCCGAAATTTGAGTGATCATAATGAATAGCCCTTGAATTTGTCAAATATGAAATATGTGACCTACTTTTCATTGTGTACTGCACATAACAGTAAATCCTTATCCGGACCATTTCATGCATACAGATGCATACAGGACCATCGAACCTCACATGTAGGAACAACTTGGGATGGTGGTGTGTCATGTTCTATTACTAGGTCACTGTGACCTATTTTTCACGATCTATTGCACATAACAGTAAATCCTTGTCCGGACCATATCTTGCATACAGGACCATCAAACCTCACATGTAGGAACAACTTGGGATGGTGTTTGGTCCAAAACAAACTGTTCATCCATCCCATTGCAAAAATTTCACATAATTGAATCATACCCGTAACATATTTATTAATATAGATATGGTTTTCCATCAAACTCATGATGGACATATCATGTACCTCACCGGTACTCTTGTTTTTCTTGGAATAAATGTTCAAAATGGAGTGGGTGCATTTAACACTGGTGCGCATAATACATGGAAAAATACGGTAGAAGTAACATAGTTTATTTAGTTAGTGTTAAAACAAATAGTCTTGATTGTAGGAATACTCAGTGTGTTAAATAATTTTAAACTATTTTGTTCTAATTTTAGATTCCGAGTTAACTTGGGCCAAGAAGAGCCATGGTTTCCTCCTGATGGGGATTACAAATACATCGGACAGATTCCGCTTCAGGAACGAGTGCAGGGACAGCTTCCACCAGCTAAATTTTCTGACTGTGAGGTTAGTGCTATTAATCAGGATAAAAATTTTAATTTTCATCAGAATACAATGTAATTATGATCACAGTGTGAAAACCGGCTCAGTTTTCGGACTGTGAGGTTAGTGCTATTAATCAGGATTTAAAAAAAATTTTTTTATCGGAATACAATGTAATTATGATCACAGTGTTAAAATCAGCTATTGGTGACTACAAATTTTACAAGGCGAGACCATTGAGCGATCATCAGTTTGATGAAAATGTGTATTTTGTCCAATATAAAATATGGTAGATAATGAAAATGTTTAGGGCTGGTGAAGAATTAACTGGTCTTACTGGTAGAACAACTTAGTTTTTGTTTTGAATCAATCATGCCTTTCATTTAAAATTCACTGGTCATGATTGCAGTATCATTTAAATAATTTAATTAATTTACTTGTAGATGACAATGCAGCCAAAAGAAATTAATAAATGCAATGCTACAGTACTGTATATGATGCTCATCAAAATAATGAATATTTAGAGTCATTGAACACTGTTTGGACCATTTAAAATGACGCAAGTCAGATATAAGTTTGTGCAAATGGAAAGATGTACCATGACAATTGCTGCTGTTCTTTACTCGGTATTGTAGAGTTATGAAATGAAAATTCTTTTCCCTAAATCAATTGTTTTGCTGTGTTTAGTTTTTTAAACTCGAAGCCAGGGCCTGTAGCTATCAAAACTTTTAAGGTCCATACTTTAATATAGTCTAAAGTTGATACAGCATTGCCATAACAATTCACGACTAGTGGAAGCCCAAGTCAAGACTTTTAAAACTTTTGTAAGCACTTGGCCGTACATGTATGTGTAAATCATAACCTGGATATATATTTTTTTTAATCTTATTTTTTATATATTTTAGATGATAATGATCATAGGACTGCCAGGCTCTGGTAAAACCACTTGGGCTATTAACATGCAGAAAAACCATCCTGAAAAGAGATACAACATCGTTGGTTCAGACACACTGATTGACAAAATGAGAGTCATGGGTCTGCCTCGAAAGCGCAACTACCACGGAAGATGGGAAAATCTGATAGACAAAGCCACCAAGTGTTTGAATAAGCTGTTCTTGGTCGGTAAGTATTATTGCTCTCTAATTCTGAGGTGTCGTTAACCAATTAATCCTTTCCTTTTGAATATAAATACATCTTTTAATAAAATTATATCTGATTTGTCGAATAATATCTCTTGTTACCCTTAAAGTTTTATTTTATTTTCAGCAAGCAAAAAGAAGCGTAATTACATTTTGGATCAGACAAATGTATACCCGTCGGCACGTGTGAGGAAAATGAAAAACTTCAACGGCTTTTTCCGCATCGGTGCCGTTGTCCAGCCAGACGACGGAGAATTGGAAAGGAGATCCTGGAAGAGAACCCACGAAGACGGTACTACTATTTTCTTATAGTTTTATTTAATGAATTCATATCAGTATATTTGTACATGTACCTGCCTTTTTCTGAACAGAACAGTGTATTTAGAATTTGCATGCACTTTTTTCTTCTGTACCATCAAACCTGAGACCTACAAAGTATGGCCTTTGAATAGAAAAAAAATACAAATGTATATAATCGTATAGAAAAGATTTTACTGAACCTAATCTTCGTTATGCATGGTGTCCTTCATGGGATGTCTCGCTGTATTTTGGGTGTGGGTTACATTTCATTTATTGTGAATGGACAATTTGTCACATACCAAAAACATATTCAGTTGTAGTTGGTGTGTTATAAGTGAACACATTTTTCATTATTATGTTCATCATTGGAAATTAACTTGTCGGCTAATTAATCCAGACTAGATTTGGTGTTAGCGTTCTTTGGAATTGTAACTCGTCAGTACAACATGCATGAAAATTCATCATCTCACATACACTTCATTTATGTTTGTTCCTGTGTATAGGTCAAGCATCAGTTACTTGTTTTTAATGTTCGGTGAAGTTGTTTCTTGACCATTCACTTAATCTTTGGTATAAAACCTTTACTTTAAAAAAAAAAAAATTCCTGGGGTATATATGTACTTCAGAGATTGGTTTCTTTTGTTTAGAATTTTATGTTATGTTTGTGGACCACCATTCCTAAGTCATGGTCAACTGTTCACATTTCTGTATGGTCATATGTTGATTTCTGGACCGTAATTCCTAAATCTCTGATTGAAGAGATAAGGTATTACAGATGGAATATTTTTGCTATGAAATAAAAAATTTAATGACGTTTATGTTAGGTTCATCATCAAATGCAAATTCATCTTTGAAACACTAGATTCATAGGCGATGTCAAGTTCTACTCTAGGTTTTGCCCAGCACTCTTATATGTCTGTGCACCAGCCTGTATATATATGTCATATCAGTTAGAGAATGGCCTGTGTCTCCAGCTCGAATCAGTGTTGTTGGTTCTTGTTTCATTCACAGAGTTGTTTGTTCATCTGTTTGTTATTCCATTTATAGATTACATTATCTAAGACATTACACATAATAAATTAGCTAATAAGCTTGCATTAATTCATACTAAAGGGTCACAGTTTAACATGTATTTTGGGGGTTGTTGTAGTTTTTATGTTAGTTTTTTAGGCCTTTGTCATTTGTACAGTAAATGACTTAGCCACTCATTGTAGTATCTCTTTAAAACATATTTGTTTTCAGCAGAAACAGCCTGCACATGTGTCATCACAATGAAGATTAAACCTTTTTTTTCAGCACTATAATCTAAGAATAGTATGTGTTATAATCTAAAGCTAATTTTACTTCAGTATTAAAATAAGTTTAACGTGGGATACATGACATTGTATGTTTAAAAAAATAGTGCTTAGCAATTTTAAAAATATATATATATCTAAAGGAAATTATTTGTGTAATGTTAAGGATAGTATGGGTTAGTCTAAAACAAATTTTATTTCAGGGCTAAAATGAAATGTGTAGTGTGGATTACATATATGTTTAAAAAGAAAAAGTTTTAGTAATAATTTACAGGGAGGAGATTTGTATGTGTATAGTGTTAAATACCTTTATTTCAGAATTTACTAATAAACATATATTGATGGTAATGTTTACTTACACAAGATGTTGTAGTTTGAAAATTGTGCCAAGTTTTATTAAATTTACAGTCAATTATTTTAATAAATTTAAAACAACATCGCAGGTTATTTTGTCATTTGCATGTATTTATATTTATTTCTTTTAAATTACATTTTGCAAGATGTCAGTTGCAACTAGCAATTGGTTAAAATTGTATTACTTCAGTAGACATTTAGGCTTGCATAAAAATGTACATGTCTATATTACGTTTTTTTTAAACTTCACAATTGTTTTGTTGCCTTACTCTTTTCACAGAAAAACCAGTAAGTCACTCAATGTCTGAAACAATTTATTTTTTCAGCAATAAAAGCTTACGGCAAGGTATTTGTCATAGCATTTTAAGACTTCTTTTTTTTTTCAGCACTGAAATCTAAACATGTATACATCTGGAGTACCGGTATATTTTTTAGTCTTTTACACGACTTCTGTTTTTCTCTAGACCCAAAACGTAATGGAAGGGTTAAAAACATATTGTTTTTACCAGTAAAGAACACTTGAGTGTGGAGTGTTTTATATACAGTTAAAATACCTGTGGGTCATAAGATTGGTTGCACTCAGTGGACCATTATGTTTTCCTTCCATCTGATTCATTGGCAAACACCTGGTGTATCAAAGGTCATGATTTGTCCTGTCTCTGAGAAAGCCCACGTAGTAACAGTAGTAGCGACAGGTTTCATCTCGCTGTCTGGAGGGGCGAGACGTAGCCCAGTGGTAAAGCGCTTGCTTGATGCGCGATCGGTTTGGGATCGATCCCTGTCCGTGGGCCCATTGGGCTATTTCTCACTCCAGCCAGTGCACCACGACTGGTACATCAAAGGCCGTGGTATGTGCTATCCTGTCTATGGGATGGTGCATATAAAAGATCTCTTGCTGCTAATCGAAAAGAGTAGCCCATGAAGTGGAGACGGCGGGTTTCCTCCCTCAATATCTGTGTGGTCCTTAGCCATATGTCCGACGCCATATAACCGTAAATAAAATGTGTTGAGTGAGTCGTTAAATAAAATATTTCCTTCTTCCTTCCCGTTGTCTGCGTGTAGACCAAGTGTCTATGACAGACACCAAATGTGCTGAGGTGTCATCAAGCATTGTCCTTTTAATTGTGTTTTGTTTCAGCATTAAAATAAACAAAATAAATAACTTTGTTGGTATGTGTTAAAGAAATTTTTGTTTCAGCTATTAAGAAAATTAAGGGGAAAATATTTATTATAATAGTCAAGTTTTTGTGTGCATTTTGGACATAAAATGATTTTCGCACAGTAACTCACTGAAAAAATAATGCCAACACTTGACATTCATGTTGTTGTTGGGGTAGATAAGGAAGGACCAAATTCATTTCGAGGTCAAACATCAAGATCACTGGCATACATCAAAATAACTTTATTTTTCACTCAACAACTTAGGTCCATGGACAGCTTTGATATTAAACTAAAATTGATTCACACAGATGAAATATGATAATAGGAAGTGTGCTTATACCATTATTGAAAATAAATTTTTACCATAAATATGACAAAGTGGGATAACTGTCATAATAATTACAAATACATGTAGCGTACTGAACACTGTCGTCCATAGTTTAAAAGATGATTTTTTAACATTGTAATTCCTTAATATGTAAATATTTACTCAGTGAACTAATGTTGAAGCAGAAAAATATTTTTGCAGGCAACACATTTAATTTCTTGAAGTTTTTTTTCTAAAACAAGTCTTCACCAGGAAGGGTGAGTGATCACTCCGGCTCCTCTCCACACTCGCCCTGGAGGTTTTACGAGAGCAGCACATTGATGACTCATAGTAACAGTTGTAATACATTTTATTTGAAACTTTCTGCGATACATGTGGCGCGCCTCACACCATTTCAGGAGAGTAATCTTCAGCTCGCTCACTGTGACTTTGCTCATGGCAAAGACTATAAATCAGTTTGGTTTTGATTCTAAACCTAACAAGGATATATTGTGTGTGTTATCCTATAATATTTTGATTACAGCATTATGATGAAAGGATTGCACATGCATTTGTTTTTCAAAGCATTGTTTCAGCTTTCTAATATAAAGTTTGCACACGGGTTTGTTTTTTGAAAAATATTTTGCTTTCAGCAGTTAAAACTAAAGGATGGTGCAGCAGTCAGCGATATTCATATAGTGAAACTTCTCCAAACTGAGCTATTCTTCGACCGTTAGTTTGGTGTACATGTTGTGTGTGCAGTTTGTTTAAGACTTATTCATTCTTTAATCTTGGCTTGTTCACAAAATAGTTATGTCTCTTTCTTTGCACGTTGCATCAATTATTTGGTGAAATATAACATGTTGTTAAAATTATATTTTAATTTTAGGGTAATACTAGTTAGGTCAAGATTATAATCAGTTTTGATTACTGACTTTTGTAAAACTCATCCCATGTTGCCTTTCCTTTTAAAAGTAAAAAATACATCAAAATTATGTCATTGTTTTTTAAAAGCCAAGTGAATGAATGATGCACTAAGTTGAGCCTGTCATGTTTGCACATCATATTATTATTAAGTGTACAATTGTTGGTCTGTTTGCACAAAGACAAGCATAAGTTTTGTTACATGTCGGGCTTTCTGCCAGAAAATAACTCGAGGATACATAATAAAAACAAAACGGATCATAAATGTCCCTACTAGGTAATAAAATTTTATGGTTTGAAATCTTTTAAAATTGGACACTGGATTTCATATAATTTTTCAAATTTTAAACAGCAGTCCTCTTAATATAATTTTTTTTTTTTAAAGAACAAAACATTTTTGATTTTAAGATTTTAATGTACAAAATGTTGCCCTTTATAACCTCTGGCAGAAACCCTGCATGTATTTCTAGTTTCTTCTGTTATAATAATTAATGGAAAGCATTCCATGATTGGTCAATTACAGTAAACCGGCTTCTATTTAAAATGGTAAATTGTATTAATTAATGGTACAGTTATCAAATTGAAACATTATTTTAAATAACTATTGGACTAAAGGATGTGTTTTTTTGTATTGGTATAATTTGAAGAACAACAAATACTCAAAAATAACAAGTTATAATTATATATTGTTAATCAAATTATTTCAAACATAGCTTTGTTGACCTTCTGTTTTGAGCGGTTTCACTATAGTTTGTCCACAAGAAGATTGTCGAATGATAAATATGGATGAAATAATACAAATATGTTTCTTTACTTTTTTTCTTCATTTCTTTTTTCTCTTTATTATTGTACTAATATTTAGAATTTAGTTTGTTTTCTCAGTAATGTTGACATGTTTGTTCTTTAGATCAATTTCCATACTGTATGAAAATCATGCCATTAACTCTGCCTCGATACATTTCTTACAGAAGCCATCTTACATATATGATCTTCAACCAAGTGAAATTAAGACCAGAATAATCTAACCACTAGTTAAATTAAGTATTGGCTATGTACCAAGACGGGAATAAATTGATCAGTAGTTGAATTAATTATGGGCAGACCATTTGTTTGGGCAAACCACTGACAGAACAAATTGATCAGTAATGGAATCTGAATTATAATAGAACTGGTACATAGCTGTATCTGCACATGGCAGAAGTTCGTTGTCGGCTAGGCTTTGAGATTAAAAAAAAAACAGTTTGCTCAGTAAGGGCTAAGCATATAAATTGCAATGTACTGGAGAATATATTTATCTCTAGTAGAATAATTTATTGGAATATAAGAACAAGTACTGTATTCAGATTAAATATGAGCTAAGACTTAACGAAAACAGCATGCTTCATACTCTAATATGAGCTACGCAGTAGAATCAGAAAATAGATTGATAACTAGTCATAATAATTATGGGCTAAATTCTTCTAGAAAAGGGGGCAGGATCTGGCTATTGAAGGCTATGGTTTGTGCTGTCTTGTCTGTGGGAAAGATCCCTTGCAACTAATATGTAATATGTAAATTAACAAATGTTTGACATACAATAGCCGATGATTAATAAATCAGTGTGCTCTATACTCGGCCGTAGTAATAGTCTATAGTGGTGGTGTTAAACAAAACAAACTTTCTTAAGAAAAGAACAGCAGTCAAATTACAGGTTGACATCTAGACAAGACAGCTTTCTCAGTAGTGTAAACAAAATTTCTTAAGAAAAGAACAGTAGTCAAATTACAGGTTGACATTTAGACAAGACAGCTTTCTCAGTAGTGTAAACAAATGCTTGTTGAGCACCAAGACAACATTTGATCAGTAGTTTGATAAATATGGTTTAGCACTAAGATTACAAGAGAGCACCTTGATTACTTAGGTCTTTAAGATGGGAATAGTTTGAAAACTATAAAACAAAATATGGACTTGAAATTTAAGCTGGAGATTAAACAAGTATTGGCTAGACACCAAGACTAGAGGACAGTTTTATCAGTAATGAAATTAATTACAGACTAACGACGTAGACAAAATAATTTAATCATTAAGAAAACAGAATATACATGTAGCCTTGGTTATATGTGAAAACCTGTTAAACATAGGATTATATGTTTAACTGGCAGTCTGCTTATCAAATATTCAACACAGGTGGACAAGGACGCTAGGGAATCTAGCCTCTCTAACTGGATTGTTATAACTACAGGTCATCACCATCACCACCAGCAGCACCAAGAAAGAGAGAGAGAGAGAGAGTACGCCTTTAACAACGAATATAAGAAATTGTTTGTGAAAACGATGAATAATATTTCATATAGAGCTTTATGAAATCTGCTTTTGTTAGGCAAATTCGTTCCCGAAGAAGCGGTGATTGAGATGAAAGCAAATTATGTTCTGCCCGATGAAGGAGACCCACTGTTTGACAGGATAGACTACATAGAGCTGCCGAGACATGAGTGTGCACCTCTGGTAGAACAGTACGTTGTCATGTTCACTTTTTGCCAGCTACCATTTGAGAAAAAAACCACACACAAAAAAAATTGGTACAATGTCTGCACACATGATAAAAGTTAGTTTTTAGAGTGTCAACAAAATACAATATGATAAAGTGCCCCCACCCCCGTTTCTTTTAATTTAAAGTCGACATGATAAATTTGGAAGATTATTTAAACAAATTAAAATTAGAAAGAAAAATGTATTTCCCATCTCTCTATATTGATTCTTTCTATGAGTAGTTAATGTTGTAAATTTAATGTCTTGGTCATAATTTTGTTTTCTTATCTTTTTATAAATGAATCCCAAGTACCATTAAATACTCTCTGCTATTTGGTGCCCTTTTTGTCTTTTCTAATGTGTTATTCAGCCCAAATTCATTCTAACACCAAGCCACAGAAATTTGTCTTGTACAATTTCCTGTGTGTACATCCATATTGTTTTACATATCCTTAGGTGAAATACACCAATTTCCCAATTTTATTCTTTGATGTAATTGCTAGAAACAAAAACAAACAAAAGAGAGAGAAAAAACTTGAACCCCCCCCCCCCCCCCCCCCCCCAAAAAAAAAAAAAATAATGAAACAATTTAAATTAATAACTTCAGTAAAACAACACTACACACTACAGTTAAGAGTTCTTGATATTTTTATATCATGAATCCAAGCTGTTAAAAAGTACTTGAGAGTAAGGGATTTAGTACAAAGATCTTGATTTTCATAAATAGGTAAGTATGATTGTTACTTGCTTTATTTATAAGTTTCATGTTAGCATACATGTATATGTTCAGTGTTTTTATTTTTATTTTATTGTGGTCTGTCCTAAGTGTGTGTGTGTGCGCGCTTGTGTCAGTGTGTGCGTGCGCGCTTGTTTCAGTGTGTGCCTTTATGTGTTTGTGTGTGTTGGTAATAAATTGGTTTTAAGATTGACTGAATACATTGAAATCACTCTTAAATGCCGGGATTTAAATAGTATGCTTCTTATTTAATTGCATTCATACTGTCTTAAGTAAAGATATTGAATTTTTTTTAAATAGTTACTATCAAAACTTACATGTAATTGGTATTGAATTACATTGTAGTCAAAGACCTTAAATTTTACAAATCACAAAGGAAATTAAACTTGTGCCCCCTAATTTGGCTTAAAAGATCAAGAATTATTTTTATATGTGACCACTACAAATGTATATTGCCAATAAAATGCATAGTTTTAAAATGACAGACTCTTGTTTCTAAACATAATTAAATATTTTTCACTATTACTCCGTTTTTGATAATTTAAATTAGAAGGTACTTACATTTTATTGGTCATCCTGGTTTTTTGGTAATACCCTGAAATAAACTTTCTTAAAATGCATGTACATGTACCTCTGAGAAGTAACGGTTATCAACCTACGTTCTGGTCTATTTTTAGACTATTGCCCTGTTTAAAACTCACAGACTTTAGTTCACTCTATTACATCTTTATCCAGATGTGTTACAGGTTTGTAGATTAACCAATCTTAAGTGTCCTGAAACTAGGATATGCACCTTTAAAGCATGATTTAGATGCAGAGTGTAAGTAAAGTATGGTTATTTTCTGTTTGATAATTATAAAGTTCTCAGATAGATCCACTTACATGTATGATTGCCAATTAGAACTAGGAAGTTGTTGTGTTGCAGTTGTGCATGTCACATTCTTAGCACCATTTTAGAATGACATTTTGCAATGTCATGGACATAATTTTGCAGGGTAGTTGATATTTTAAAATATGAGTTATGTACTCAAAAGTCCTTGAATTTTATTACATTTACAAAATGTTACATTTGTAAGCTTATAAGTGCCAGTCCCACTTTCTTTCAATATCACAATGTCTTGTTATTACCAGTAGATTATTCACTCATTCTGTTGTTTTTGTTTTGTTTTTGTTAGACAGCCCATGATAGACAACCTATAAGTCATCAAACCTGTTCATTAATTATCAGATCCCTTAACTCGAGGATCTTAGTTTTAGTCAGCACTTTGTCATATTACACATGTACATGTAAACTTATGTTTTCCTAATGGAATGTCAGTTGTTATTATGGGCATGTGGTAATAATGTATAATTAACAGTGGGTGTGGAATACACGTATATGTACCAGCTGGAACACGTCTGACAGCAGGTTAAAGACGTCTAAGACTCCGATGTCAGTATATATTCTTTTACTTGATTTCTGGGCACCAGATTAATGATAAACAGATCTACAATGTAACATATCCAGAACAATTACTGTAAGTTAATAGTAAAACTTCAATCACATTGCTTATTATTAGCATATTCAGATTGGAAAAATACTCAAATTGTATACTGGTCAGTGTGTCATGTTATATTAATGTTGATCACTTTTTGAGTGGGACTGGCAGTTTTTTTGTTTATTTCCCCTATTCCATTCCCTAGTGCTCCCCAATCTAAATAATTATAATACATTGTAGCAATTAGAACATCTATAATTATACAAGAATAATGTTATGAAGGGAGAAAAGGTAACATGTTCTAATTTTTTGTACTTTTACTTATTAGCTTAATGACTGTTAGTTTTTTGTTATGATTATTGATAAATTTATTGTTAGCAATATATTTTTAAGCAGTGCCTGTATGTTCGATCACATATTGTAAATTATGTTTAGTAAGATAGCAGGAAGCTAACAAAATTTCACATATACGTTTGAAATAATAATAATTAAAAAAACCCCACCATAATTAAAATTATATTAGGTATTTTAATCAAGAAAAAAATACTTTTTTAGTACTTTAAATTATATTTACTTCTTTTTCTCAAATGAGTGGGTATTTTGTTTTAGTTTAAATTATTTATTTGTTTATTTTTATGATTATATTTATTATTTGAAATAACTTGTACGTTATAATTTATCTGTTTTAAAAAGTAATACAGTTTATTTTTAAAACATTAAGAGTACTTGTATTAGTATGTTTATATGACAATGTATATTCTTCATCTTCTGCGTTCAGTTTCTTTATGCACCTTGATTCAAATCATGAGTTTTACCCCCTCCATGAACTCCACAGTATATTCAGGCATTACTATTGCAGGGCAAGCTCTGGGTGGGCAGAAAAATTCGCCAAACTTCAAAAATTGCAAAAACCCAGTTATTTTCACCAAATTAAAATAAAATTCGCCAATTGTTTTTAAAATTCACAATTGGTGAATTTGGCGAGTGCCAGAGCTAGCCCTGTATTGTAACAGTTGTGGTATACATGTATCATGACACTAATCCAGGTATAGAAAGACATAACAATGCAGTTGTGTTGATTGCTATCAGAGTTCAGTAGCAGACAACAGGCAGTGTATGTCGACAGTTACTTCAGCCTCCACCACTGTTAGGGACGGGACGTAGCCCAGTGGTAAAGCGCTCGTTCGATGTGCGGTCCATCTGGGATCGATCCCTGTCGGTTGGCCCATTGGGCTATTTCTCGCTCCAGCCAGTGCACCACGACTGGTATATCAAAGGCTGTGGTATGTGTTAACCGGTCTATGAGATGGTGTATATAAAAGATCCCTTTCTTCTAATCAAAAAGCAGTCCATTTTTTTTTTTTTTTTACATCTACTGGGTGGAATAGAAATTCATCTGCTAAAACCAATAAAAAATTGCAGGTCCTTTTTTTGGTAGAGAGAGATGTTTGCACGATTTTATCATGTGCTGTTTAGCTGTTAATTCTGTTATAAATAATATATTTATTCCATAATGGTCTAAAATCCATCTCTGAAGTCATAATTTTCCACACAATATACCAAACAATCACCTCATCCTGTGCTCTTTTTTTTCCAGCAGGTAATTTTATTAAAAAAATTTACATAGCAGATCATCTTTCTTTTTACCTCTCTTTAAAAAAAAGAAGAAAAAAGTAGGCCTTATTTTGCTTCCTATTTTGAGTCCTGCTCCTATTTTATTATCATTATGAACACCCTGTACCATCATGGATTTTTGCTGCATGTTTATTGGACCTACAACAAATGGGTGACATTAATATGGCCCACAGCATTTTTATACAAATAAGAGTATAAAATTAGTGATATGTCTGCCTCCATTCCTAACTTCACATCCATATTTGTAAAATTTTTGCCATTCAAATACATGACTGTCATTGCCTTATCAGTCATCACAGTTCTCTCGTTACTTTTATCATGTAAATATATCACCTGTCATTTTCCCCATCAGAGTGTATTTACCGCTGGCATTTAGAGAAACTTGGTTTTAGTCTAAATAACATCACATACAGTATTGCACAGTTCACCTATATGTACATATAGCTCTAGGAATTAAATAAAATTCAACTAATTTAAAATAAATTCCAAGAATTTGAATCCTTAAAATTCAGGGTAAACTCTTGAAATGTATTTTCTTAATGTTTTTTTTTAATATATATATATATAACTAAGTTTAAAAATGTTTTTAGTATTTTTAAAAAGAAGATTAAATTTTAGTGGTTAGTTTGTAATATTTATATTTTGAAAGAGACCATTCAACCTTAACATAAACCATTTTGGATATAGCATATTGTATACAGTGACTCCAGCTACATAGTTATTTGAGATATTGGACAATATTTCATCAACATAATGGTTTTACTATCTGGTTTAAAAATTTATTTCATTTAACTTTTTCTTCTTTGAGTGTCTGTTGGAATAGTTTTAAGTTTAGATTAAGTAATTAAGAAAATTATATTTAGATTTCCCGTTATTGTATTCATGCTTATTTTCAGCTGTAAACAGTAAAACATAAATGTATGATAGAAATAATGTTTTTATCGATCATAGATTCATACTACCTTGTTAGTCATATTTATGAAAATACAGTGTACTTCCCATAATATCTCACCAGTAATTAACAGGAAAATCTCCACTTTCAAAGAATATAAAGCTAATAAATGTTTGTGTATACAGACTGTACTAAATTACAGATGTTTTTAAATCATTTAATCTCATACTTGTATCTACTAACAGTAACATCATGGATCATTTTACTGGATGTACATGTATATTAATATTATAATGTCCACACAAAATACAAATTCCTTTTATTCCTTTCTTTTCCAGCCATCCTGTCAGTTACGTTATATGAATGTAGTTTTTGTAGTGATTTTATTCCTTTTATCTCCCCCCCCCCCCCCCCCCCCCCCGCCATTTTTTTTTTTTTTTTACTAGTCATACTAAAGGTGTGGCCCCAACCTGATGTAACTTAAAAAAAACAATTAAAAAAAATTTATGAATATTTATTTTTTTGTTAATTTATTATATTTTGTATTAAATTACTGAGGGTTTTTTAAAATTATAAATATTATTTATTTGTCCTGTTGCCATTTATGATAGACATTATTTTAACTGTATACATGTATGTAGATGTATGCATCTAAATAATTAATTATTAGTACACAATGGTTTACTTGAGAAATTTGTTTTTGCTCAAATGAACATCAAACCTGAAACACATTGAAAATAGTTTTATTAAAAAAAAAAAAAAAGTCTTATGAGCATCCAGCTTGCATGGACTAGCATGTTGGGTTTTATATTTTTTTAAAGCAAATATTCAAATGCCAGTTTTATTATTTGAATGCCTTCATTAGGATCCAGATTTTCAGTCATTTATTTCAGCTTGATTTGCAATTGTTGACGCTTTTATTTGATTTAAAAAAAAAAAATTAAAATCCATAAATGTTAGTATCAGAAAGTTATGTTTTATGAACAGTTCAGAGGGCATGTTTTATGAACAGTTCACATGGCGTGTTTTATGAACAGTTCTCAGGGTTTTAGCTGCGACAGTATCAGTTGTCAAATACAAATCAAATTTGTGTTTGGCAGATACGTTTTATAAGAAATTCATTA
The DNA here is from genome assembly GCF_016097555.1 of Gigantopelta aegis. Lineage (NCBI taxonomy): Eukaryota > Metazoa > Mollusca > Gastropoda > Neomphalida > Peltospiridae > Gigantopelta > Gigantopelta aegis. The sequence goes on from NC_054706.1 coordinate 58,829,389, forward strand.
ATCTTTATTTTATCTGGTTACATTCTCAAACATTTCACTTAAGTTATTACCAGTATTTTTTTATTATTATTTTTTTTTTTTTGTATGCAGCCGAAACCCTGAGTGATTGTTAATTTTTAATTGATATTATTGTCTGGCTGTAGTCATTGTGTACTTTCTTTACTATATGACGGTGCTATTTTTTGTAGGTACAGACAAGTGAAAAACTCCAGACGCTTCAAACAGAGAGACCTTGGTTGTCATCCACCAGAAAACCAGCCGGTATGTTTTACGTATATCATTACTAGTGGTCATCTGGAAAACAAGCCAGTACGTTTGTGTATATCAGGGGTGGGAATTCTCCTCGGATCAGCTGTTTTCCTCTCATGGAACATTGTGTTTCCTCGCATTTTAATTGTCCTTTCCTCCATAATGTGTCAGATGGCACAGATTTTTAATCTAGGATTTCAAGAATTTCCGGGACCCCTCTAGATTTCCTCTCTTTTACAGTTCACCAATTCCCACCCCTGGTATATAATTCAAGGGAGCGGGACATCGCCCAGTGGTAAAGCATTCGCTTGATGCGCGGTCGGTGTGGGATCGATCTCTATCGGTGGGCCCATTGGGCTATTTCTCGTTCCAGCCAGTGCACCACGACTGGTATATTAAAGACCGTAGTATGTGCTATCCTGTCTGTGGGAAAGTGCATATGAAAGATACCTTGCTACAATAGGAAAGATGTAGCAGGTTTCCTCTGATGACTACAAGTCAGAATTACCAGTGTTTGACATCCAGTAGCCAATGATTGATTAATCACTGTGCTCTAGTGGTGTCGTTAAAAAAACCCAACTTTATTTATATAATTCAGGGTTAGCTATGGGTGAGTGAAAATGTTCACAGAATTTTTCTGTTGAATTTAAAAATGGCAGTATTCTTCAGTTATTTTTCAACAAAATGTAAGTCATTACTTCAAATGATTTCTCCGAACAGACCTTTTAGATTTTGGTAGCCCCACTCCCATGGCTAGTGATTTTCAATGTTGGGCTAGTAAATATAACTACTATTGCCATGCCCGACGGCTAGTGAATGTTTTTGGTCAAATGCTGCAGTTAGGTCTATTTTGTAAATATGAATATCCTGCCCCCACCCCAATCCATCAATCTTAGTGTCTTTAAGCTTTATCTTCCTCTTTAGGTGACATATCTGATTATTACTATTATTTAGCAAAATTGTATTAACTTAAAGTAAAGTAGGGCTAGTGAATTTTTAATTGTGGCTAAATCACTAATACCATGGCTAGTGGATTTTATTAAAATTCTAGAAGCCCTGCCAAATTAAAATTAAATTGTCATTCATGTCTAAGATTTTCATTTGGTAAATTTGACTCGAATATAACTATTTTCTTTATCCTAATCGGGGTGGGGGGACGTAGCTCAGTGGTAAAGTGTTAGCTTGATGCGCGGTCAGTCTAACCATTGGGCTATTTCTTGTCTCAGCCAGTGCTCCACAACTTGTGTAACAAAGGCCATGGTATGTACTATTCTGTCGGTGGGATAGTGCATATAAAAGATCCCTTGCTGCTAATTGAAAAGAGTAGCCCATGAAGTGGCGACATCGGGTTTCCTCTCTATCTGTGTGGTCCTTAACTATATGTCTGAGGCCATATGACCATAAATAAAATGTGTTGAGTGCGTCATTAAATAAAATGTTTCCTTCCTTATCCTAATCAGAATAGACCCACAAAATACATTCTGATGAGGGCAGAAATCACTGTTTATGGAATGTGATGTGACTTGTTATCGACTAATAACAGATATATTCTCATTGTGTAATAATTTTATTTATTACATACCTATTCAATCTTACTATAGTGATAAAAAGACATTTTGAAACTCTAATAAATTTATTTTTTATCTGGACCAGAACTTAAATGGGGAATTCCCTTTTTATTTTTACTGCAGTTAGCGCCTTTTATTTACTAACATATATGATTTACAGATGACATCACATCGTATTTGAAATATTATACAAGGCTACCACAGAATATGATTCTTAATGTTGAGTTTTGAAAGGAGTTGTGATCATAGATTTAACAAAGTGTTGTTATGACGTTGAATTAAAAACCGTTTTTGTAAAACATAAAAGAAGGTATTAATAAATACAGAACTTCACATACATTCTTTTCGCTTCCTGTTTATTACACTCATTTATTTTGTCAAAGAACATACCACTTGACTGCTGCGTGGTCTCGTGGTATATATTCTGTTTATTAATCATATAGTTACAGGATTTAGTGGCAGTGAAATATTAACCGAGACATTTGTTTTGTTTTTTTCTTCTTTTTTTCTTTAATTAAAACTGAATTAGTTTTTAATATTACTTTTTCTTTTAATCCTTAATGCAACATTGTGTCCAAACATACCAATTAAGTATCCCATTTATTTTTTGCCTAAGGTTAAGTTGTCAACCTATCTTGTCAACTCTACATATATTGCTTTGTTGTTAGTCTCAAATTTTCCTTTATTTTCAGACTGGGAGTGCACCTGGAATGGCTCCCATGGTGATGCCGCCAAAGAGCTTCTTGCCGAACCAGGGCCCGTCGCCACTCCAGGATCGCATGTTTTCACAGCCTCCACACCAGATGAATTACCCCAAGCAGGGATACGACGACGGCTTTGAACCTCCAGCCAAGAGAGCCAAACCCGATTCTGGGAGTGCACTCGACTTCATCAAGCAGGAGTATGCGGAAGATGATCAGTCACAGACATACGGACAGCCTGGTAGGATGGACAAGCAGCCGGCAATAAAAGAGGAGGCCAGGTGGGACCGGGCTCAGTATGCTGGAGGACAGTTACAGAATGTTTCACAGGGACAGAGAGGCTTCATACCTCACTTGCAACAGCAGCAGCTGGGTCAGCCAGGATTTGGTGCTCAGCTTGGAGCAGTTCGACTTCCTCAACCAGGCGGTATGCCTCAGGTGACCACGGTCGGACTCAGCATGGCACATATATCCCAGCCACCACCGCCACCACCACCACCTCAGGCTGGTTCAGAAAGCCAGGAACTTAATCCAAACTGGCAGAACCGTAATAACCCAGAGGCTCGATGGCCAGGGCAAGGACAGAATGTGGGGAACTGGCAGCAGCAGCAACCTCAGGGCGGTTCCAGACCAGGGCAGTCAGCACCTGAGCAAAGAAACTGGCAGCAGAGCCAAGGTCAAGGACAAGGTGGTTGGCCTCCAGAGCAAAGGAGTGCTGAAAGGGGTGTGAAAGAAGACTGGCAGCAAGGTCCTGATAAGGCTAACTGGCAAGCTAACCGCGATCCGAATGCAGACAGACAGTTAATGGGTCAGTCACAGGAGCAGACAGGTCGAGGCTGGCAGCAGGGTCCAGAACAGCATCAGGGTCCAGACAGACATGCACCACCAGGTCCAGAAAACTGGCAGCCATCGCAAGAACATGATGACCTGAACCAAGACACAAAAAGACCAGAACAGAGAAAAGGTTTTGGAGCTTGGGATCGTGATCAGGGTCCTGGCCAACAAAGGTGGCAAGATAATCAAGAGCAAGGCAATTGGAAGCAAACTCCTCAGGGTCCCAGACAGCCACCCAGCAACTGGCAACAAGGAGACCAAGACCAGAGAAAAGTATCTCAGGGAGGAGACAGCTGGCAGCAAGGTCAGAACAAGTGGCCACCACAGCAGCAGCAGTGGGCAGAAGGAGGTCCAGAGCAGTCAAGGCGACAAGAGGGTGGTCCTGGTGGTGGTGGTCCTCCTGGTCCTCGTCAGACTGGAAGACAAGATGACTCTTCTTTCTCCAGCCATGGAAGCAGAGCTCCACTAATGGACAGACCGGGTGGACAACAGACATTTGATTCTGGTCAGGAAAGATGGAGAGATCAAGGTAACTTTGATGCACCGGACGCTCCTAGGAAAGATGGACCCGGTCGAGATAACTATTCCAGGCAGGGTGATGGTCGAGACATGGATCGATTCGACAGAATGGGTGGAAGCCAGGGTTCAGATTCTGACATGCGGGGTGAATCACGAGGTTTCGGTGACAGACGCGAGAATTCTCGAGGAAGTGATCGTTTTGATAGAGGCCGAAGTAATCGTGATTCTGATCGACATGGCGGATCGCAGTATGACAGAGGTGGTGAGGGTCGAGGATCTAGTTTTGACCGTCGTGGAGGAGGCTCACGGAAATTTGATAGCGACCGAGGTGGCAAAAGTGGTGAAACTGACAAATTTGGAAGAGAAATCCGCTCAGATGGTGACCGATACAGCAGAAATCGAGATTCAGACACAGAACGGTCCTCGGGACGGGGTGGAGATTCTTCTAGGTATGGGAGAAACCAGAGTTCTGATGCAGATAGATACGGCAGAGGCCAGGACTCCGATTCCGACAGACGAAGCCGAAGTACGGGTTCCGACAGATACAGTCGTGATGCCGATCGATATTCACGGGATCGTGGGTCGGATTCTGATAGGTTCGGTGGTGCTCGTGGGTCTGATAGTGCTCGCACCACAGACAATGACAGACGTAGTAATAGAGGTCCTGATAGTGAAAAGCAGTCCCACGGTCGTCGATCGGACTTTGATAGAAACGAGGGATCCAGAAATTCAGATCAGTCCAGGAGGCCAAACGATGTACCGCCAAATCAGCAAGCCCAAAGCAGGATGAAACCAGAAAGTAAAGCTTCAGCACCAAGTTCAGCTGACAAGTCTGAAGCGTCTGCAGAAGACAGGCCAAGGAGGAGAAAAAGTAAGTGGGATACTCCCAGTGAAGACGCAGGTTTGGCCGATAAAAGTGAAGCTGCGCCGTCGGTAACGATTAAACAGGAGCCAGGTGAACCGATTGGCGACCAAAACAACAAGCAGATGGACACTTCTGTTAAAAGTAGCCCAGTCAAAATTGAGAAAAATCAGCCACCAGCTGAAAGCAAATCTATGGACGATTCTAAGAAAAACCAACAGGACGAAAATATAATGCAAGATGACACAAACATGCCTCCCACTGACATTCGGGCTGGTGACCTAGGGCAGCACCAGATGCCCATGAAAGGCATGCCTGGAGGTTTCTCACCTCCACCGCCATTCCAAGCCAGACACCCACACCCATCAGGAGGTCCTCCTCCAAGGGGACCTCCAGGGGGCCCACCGAGAGGTCCACGGAATCCTGGCGATGGCCCCTCACAAGGATTCGGTTTTGGTGGACCACGGCCCTTCAGGCACAGAGGTCCAGGTCCGCAGCAGTTTGATGGGCCCCGCGGACCCAGAGGTCCTCCAGGAGCACAGTGGAACCGTCCTCGATTTGGTCCCGGTGGTCCAAGCCCTCGGGGACCAGGTGGACCGGGCGGTCCAGGCCCTCGACCCCTGCTGTCACTTAGAGGATTGGGACCAGGTGATCGCTTCCAAAGACCTGGCGGTAGATTCCCAAGACCTTTTTGAATTGCTGCCTCAGTATGACATTTTATCGTTATTAATCATTTTACTTGCACAATGAATTTTTTGTTCATGAATAGTCGTTAAAATTTTATTTGGGGACTTCTTCTGTTTTTTAGAAATTCTCTGATGTTGAGGTATATACTTCACATATGTTAAAAAAAAAAAAGAATCATCTTCATGCAGTAGTGAAACCAAATATTGTAGTGCATTCAGTGACTAAGATTTTATTACATTCGAAGTTTATTGATGATCATGTTGAACCCATTTTCAGAATACCTTGATGTCCCACTTGTTTTATGTCTGTAACAATAAATATTAAAAAATGTTAGTTTGGGGGTTTTGTTTTATGCCTAGTCAGCTATTGTGGCTAATAGAGTATCATATAATTGATAAACAACACTATGTGAGATGTTCTGCAGAGAACTATAATGAATTCGTATGGAAATTGAGTTGCATGTATGTTTCGTTTTTTCTCGTCCCAGTCAGTGCGCCACGACTAGTATACCAATGGCTATGGTATGTGCTGTCTGTGAGGAAAGTGCTAGTTAAAGATCCCTTGCTGCTTATGGAAGAATACAGTGGCTTTCCTCAGAAAACTATCCGAATGACTTAATGTTGACATCCAATAGCTGAAGATCAATAAATCAATGTGCTCTTGTGGCGTCATAAAACGACCATAGTCATTGTTTGATGAACCACTGAACCATTAACGAAATAAATATCTGTACCTGTACATGTATACTCACTCAAAGGTTAGTCACCAAAGTAATATCCATCAGTGTGCGATTTTGGTTTAAAACATACAAGTGTCATAAAGTCTCAGTTTGCAAATCCTTAGAGCCCACTACCAACCCAGCGAGCCCTGCCGTGTGCCTCCAGAAGATGCACTAAATGTTTTGCATGAAAACATGGAAAAGATAGCTATTCAATAAAGTGATTTCCCAGGATTTTGAGATGTATGTTGACTGTTATTTCGAAGAATCAATGTAATTTGTACAAATATTGTTTTTGAGCCTGCATGGCTGGTATGCTAGGCATGTCGGAGAGTCCTGTATGACTTTTGCGAGCCTTGTGCTCCCGGACTCTCCTTAAAATCGCACAATGTCCATTGATGATTGCCAAGTGACCAATACCTGATGGGTCTGTTTTTGCAAAATTCCACTTGGTATGGACATAATTACTATTTGTTTAGATGTTTTGTCCTTGTCAGTTTCTATAGTCTCTGACTAATTAGTTATGTTGGGGTTTTTTTCTTTAATGACATCACTTCAGCATATTTATTAATTGGTTATCAGCTATTGGATGACAAACATTTACCAATTGAAATTCTGACATGGTCTTCGAGGACGGTGATATCTTTTATATGCACTTTCCCACATACAGGAACTTTTAAATACATCGTGAGGCACTGGTTGCGACAGTGAAAAAACCTGATTGGTCTACCTAGGAGTTTTGATCCTATGGTCAAAGAATTTCTAGTGAGCACTGTACCATCTGAGCTGGATCCCACCATACTACACCAAAATGACATGTCCACAATGTGTGAGAATGCATCAGCAAGCTTTACATCTAAATCTGGCCAATTAAATTCCCTATGTAGAAACCGGCCTCGGTGGCGTCGTGGCAGGCCATCGGTCTACAGGTTGGTAGGTACTGGGTTCGGATCCCAGTCGAGGCATGGGATTTTTAATCCAGATACCGACTCCAAACCCTGAGTGAGTGCTCCGCAAGGCTCAATGGGTAGGTGTAAACCACTTGCACCGACCAGTGATCCATAACTGGTTCAACAAAGGCCATGGTTTGTGCTATCCTGCCTGTGGGAAGCGCAAATAAAAGATCCCTTGCTACTAATCGGAAGAGTAGCCCATGTAGTGGCGACAGCGGGTTTCCTCTCAAAATCTGTGTGGTCCTTAACCATATGTCTGACGCCATATAACCGTAAATAAAATGTGTTGAGTGCGTCATTAAATAAAACATTTCTTTCTTTCCCTATGTAGAAGGGTTCTGCTCGCAGTGATTGGTAACAGTTGGTCTGGAGCCAATTTCACAAAACATTGTTAGGTGTGCGAGTAGCAGTTATACAGGTAATAGGACTACAAGTGTTTGGCGTCTTATTTCCCAACAGGGAAGGACGTAGGTCAGTGGTATGGCTTTAATGGTGGGCCCGTTGTGCTATTTCTCTTTCCAGCCAGTGCTCCACAATTGGTGTAACAAAGGCTGTGGTATGTACTATCCTTTCTGTGAGATGGTGCATATAAAAGATTCCTTGCTGCTAATCGAAAAGAGTGGCCTATGAAGTGGTGACAGGGACTTTCCTCTCAATATCTGTGTGGTCCTTAACCATATGTCTGATGCCATATAACCGTAAATAAAATGTGTTGAGTGCGTTGTTAAATAAAACATTTTCTTCCCATTTCATGCAGAAAATTACATCATTATGGAAGATGGGGCAATTTAAGAACCAAAGAAAATGAAACCTTATTTGTAATACTGTAAATAGTGTGAAGAATGTGATTTAGTCGTAGATTTACATTTACTTCCAAAAGTAGGCTTACGATGTTTTGTGAAATCTGTACCTGGTCCAGCTAGCATTCTTAAAGTTTTGATCAACACTGTTGCTATAGATCATGCTTGTAATACTATGTCAGCCAAACAGATGGATGAATTTCATTTACATTTAAATCTGGCCAATTAAATTCCCTATTATATGTAGCATGGTTCTGCTGACAGTGGTGATGGTTGGTTTGCTCCAGCTAGCTTTCTTAAAGTTTTTACCACCACTGTTTCTATAGGTTGGTTTGGTCCAGCTAGCTTTCTTAAAGTTTTGACCACCACTGTTTCTATAGGTTGGTTTGGTCCAGCTAGCTTTCTTAAAGTTTTGACCACCACTGTTTCTATAGGTTGGTTTGGTCCAGCTAGCTTTCTTAGTTTTGGCCACCACCGTTTCTATAGGTTGGTTTGGTCCAGCTAGCTTTCTTAAAGTTTTTACCACCACTGTTTCTATAGGTTGGTTTGGTCCAGCTAGCTTACTTAAAGTTTTGACCACCACTGTTTCTATAGGTTGGTTTGGTCCAGTTAGCATTCTTAAAGTTTTGACCACCACTGTTTCTATAGGTTGGTTTGGTCCAGTTAGCATTCTTAAAGTTTTGGCCACCACTGTTTCTATAGGTTGGTTTGGTCCAGCTAGCTTTCTTAGTTTTGGCCACCACCGTTTCTATAGGTTGGTTTGGTCCAGCTAGCTTTCTTAAAGTTTTGACCACCACCGTTTCTATAGGTTGGTTTGGTCCAGTTAGCATTCTTAAAGTTTTGGCCACCACCGTTTCTATAGGTTGGTTTGGTCCAGCTAGCTTTCTTAAAGTTTTGACCACCACTGTTTCTATAGGTTGGTTTGCTCCAGCTAGCTTTCTTAAAATTTTTACCACCACTGTTTCTATAGGTTGGTTTGGTCCAGCTAGCTTTCTTAAAGTTTTGACCACCACTGTTTCTATAGGTTGGTTTGGTCCAGCTAGCTTTCTTAAAGTTTTGACCACCACTGTTTCTATAGGTTGGTTTGGTCCAGCTAGCTTTCTTAAAGTTTTGACCACCACTGTTTCTATAGGTTGGTTTGGTCCAGCTAGCTTTCTTAAAGTTTTGACCACCACTGTTTCTATAGGTTGGTTTGGTCCAGCTAGCTTTCTTAAAGTTTTGACCACCACTGTTTCTATAGGTTGGTTTGGTCCAGCTAGCTTTCTTAAAGTTTTGACCACCACTGTTTCTATAGGTTGGTTTGGTCCAGCTAGCTTTCTTAAAGTTTTGACCACCACTGTTTCTATAGGTTGGTTTGGTCCAGCTAGCTTTCTTAAAGTTTTGACCACCACTGTTTCTATAGGTTGGTTTGGTCCAGCTAGCTTTCTTAAAGTTTTGACCACCACTGTTTCTATAGGTTGGTTTGGTCCAGCTAGCTTTCTTAAAGTTTTGACCACCACTGTTTCTATAGGTTGGTTTGGTCCAGCTAGCTTTCTTAAAGTTTTGACCACCACTGTTTCAATAGGTTGGTTTGGTCCAGCTAGCTTTCTTAAAGTTTTGGCCACCACCGTTTCTATAGGTTGGTTTGGTCCAGCTAGCTTACTTAAAGTTTTGACCACCACTGTTTCTATAGGTTGGTTTGGTCCAGTTAGCATTCTTAAAGTTTTGACCACCACTGTTTCTATAGGTTGGTTTGGTCCAGTTAGCATTCTTAAAGTTTTGGCCACCACTGTTTCTATAGGTTGGTTTGGTCCAGCTAGCTTTCTTAGTTTTGGCCACCACCGTTTCTATAGGTTGGTTTGGTCCAGCTAGCTTTCTTAAAGTTTTGACCACCACTGTTTCTATAGGTTGGTTTGGTCCAGCTAGCTTACTTAAAGTTTTGACCACCGTTTCTATAGGTTGGTTTGGTCCAGCTAGCTTTCTTAAAGTTTTGACCACCACTGTTTCTATAGGTTGGTTTGGTCCAGCTAGCTTTCTTAAAGTTTTGACCACCACTGTTTCTATAGGTTGGTTTGGTCCAGCTAGCTTTCTTAAAGTTTTGACCACCACTGTTTCTATAGGTTGGTTTGGTCCAGCTAGCTTTCTTAAAGTTTTGACCACCACTGTTTCTATAGGTTGGTTTGGTCCAGCTAGCTTTCTTAAAGTTTTGACCACCACCGTTTCTATAGGTTGGTTTGGTCCAGCTAGCTTTCTTAAAGTTTTGACCACCACTGTTTCTATAGGTTGGTTTGGTCCAGCTAGCTTTCTTAAAGTTTTGACCACCACTGTTTCTATAGGTTGGTTTGGTCCAGTTAGCATTCTTAAAGTTTTGGCCACCACTGTTTCTATAGGTTGGTTTGGTCCAGCTAGCTTTCTTAGTTTTGGCCACCACCGTTTCTATAGGTTGGTTTGGTCCAGCTAGCTTTCTTAAAGTTTTGACCACCACCGTTTCTATAGGTTGGTTTGGTCCAGTTAGCATTCTTAACGTTTTGGCCACCACTGTTTCTATAGCTTGGTTTGGTCCAGCTAGCTTTCTTAAAGTTTTGACCACCACTGTTTCTATAGGTTGGTTTGGTCCAGCTAGCTTTCTTAAAGTTTTGACCACCACTGTTTCTATAGGTTGGTTTGGTCCAGTTAGCATTCTTAAAGTTTTGGCCACCACTGTTTCAATAGGTTGGTTTGGTCCAGCTAGCTTTCTTAAAGTTTTGACCACCACCGTTTCTATAGGTTGGTTTGGTCCAGCTAGCTTACTTAAAGTTTTGACCACCACGGTTTCTATAGGTTGGTTTGGTCCAGCTAGCTTACTTAAAGTTTTGACCACCACCGTTTCTATAGGTTGGTTTGGTCCAGTTAGCATTCTTAAAGTTTTGGCCACCACCGTTTCTATAGGTTGGTTTGGTCCAGCTAGCTTTCTTAAAGTTTTGACCACCACCGTTTCTATAGGTTGGTTTGGTCCAGTTAGCATTCTTAAAGTTTTGGCCACCACTGTTTCTATAGGTTGGTTTGGTCCAGCTAGCTTTCTTAAAGTTTTGGCCACCACCGTTTCTATAGGTTGGTTTGGTCCAGTTAGCATTCTTAAAGTTTTGGCCACCACTGTTTCTATAGGTTGGTTTGGTCCAGCTAGCTTTCTTAAAGTTTTGACCACCACCGTTTCTATAGGTTGGTTTGGTCCAGTTAGCATTCTTAAAGTTTTGGCCACCACTGTTTCTATAGGTTGGTTTGGTCCAGCTAGCTTTCTTAAAGTTTTGGCCACCACCGTTTCTATAGGTTGGTTTGGTCCAGTTAGCTTTCTTAAAGTTTTGGCCACCACTGTTTCTATAGGTTGGTTTGGTCCAGCTAGCTTTCTTAAAGTTTTGACCACCACCGTTTCTATAGGTTGGTTTGGTCCAGCTAGCTTACTTAAGTTTTGACCACCACTGTTTCTATAGGTTGGTTTGGTCCAGCTAGCTTACTTAAAGTTTTGACCACCACCGTTTCTATAGGTTGGTTTGGTCCAGCTAGCTTACTTAAAGTTTTGACCACCACTGTTTCTTTAGGTTGGTTTGGTCCAGCTAGCTTACTTAAAGTTTTGACCACCACCGTTTCTATAGGTTGGTTTGGTCCAGCTAGCTTACTTAAAGTTTTGACCACCACCGTTTCTATAGGTTGGTTTGGTCCAGCTAGCTTACTTAAAGTTTTGACCACCACCGTTTCTATAGGTTGGTTTGGTCCAGCTAGCTTTCTTAAAGTTTTGACCACCACTGTTTCTATAGGTTGGTTTGGTCCAGTTAGCTTACTTAAAGTTTTTACCCCCACCGTTTCTATAGATAATGTTTGTACCAGTAATACTGTGTCGGTGAAACAGATGGATCAATTTCATACTTCGGCATATTAACGTCACCTCTAATAAATTACTCAGCAGAACCCTGTATAGGCAACACTACTAAATTACATCTCACCATAGTCCATAATGCAGTAAATTGAGCATGTATCAGGCTATCAACTGTCACAGTGGAGTTGCCAAGTCTATAGTTGTGTTTGTAATTTTCCCCACTCAATTTATGACTGGTTGCTCAGGTTAACCACTAATTGGTCGTACGAGTTTACAATGAGAATCAAGTTGTAACGGTGCCCACACTAGCAACTGAACAGTTGTAGAAGTTGAGATATTGGTGAGTTGGCCAACTTTGTTGTGACAGTTGGTAGTTAGTCTGGCATAAGTCTGCCATTGGTTATCTCAAGTGTCCTCTAGCTGTACGAGAATATGGCTAGAGTGCATTCTGTGTAACAGAGTGTCAATTTTCTACAACCAAATGTTTGACAAGTAGTGTCTAAAATAAAATAAAAATTTAAAACTGATGCCACAGACCTTTGATCCTTTTTCAGTTTGCTCATGACATTAACTTACATGTTAGTAACTAGCACAAATGCTAAATAAGCAGGGCTTCTAGAATTTTTATAAAATCTACTAGCCATGGGATCAGTGATTTAAAAAATGTACTAGCCACAATTAAAAGTTCACAAGCCCTATATTAAGTTAATACAAATTTATTAAAGAATAGTAATAATCAGATATGTTACCTAAGGAGGGAGATGGAGGTTAAACAACCTAACATGGGGGGGGGGGTGGGCAGGATATTCATATTTACAAAATAGACTTAACTGCAACATTTGACCTAAATATTTCAAGAGCAACACCACAGTTTCAAGAAAATGTTTATTATCAATTCATAAACAGTGAAATATACATGTACATGTAAATTATTAAAACATTTTGACATTGAGAAACATCACTTTTAAGCACATTTGGTAAAAATATTTTTCACATGCCATTATGGCCAGTGAATATTACGAAGTGACTAATACAAAGCAAGGATTATAATGTAGAAATATACACTAAATTATTACCGGTATTTACATGTAGATCAAATATATACTTGTCGGAAAATGTTCCTGAACACCAAATACAATGGTTTCAAACCATCTATAAAGTTAGTAATTAGTTGAAAAACAAATATATATATATATATATATTAACGACACCAGTAGAATCGCACGTGTGATTTATTGATGTCAAATATTTGGTAGTTTTGACATATAGGCTTAGAGTGAAAACCGTATATATGTTTTCATTAGTAGCAAGGGATTTTTTATATGCATCATCCCATACAGGATACCACATACCACAGCATTTGATATGCCCATTGTGGTGCATTGGCTGGAATAATCAGATTATACATAAAATTAAATGACTATATAATTATTAAGTGGCAGTGGAGCACAGACCTGGTGCAGATCTAGGGGTTTGTGAAAAGGGGTAGCACTGGATATGGTAATAGCTTTTATTTTATACACTGGCAAAATAAAAGGTGGGCACGTGCCTACCCCTGAATCTGCAGTTTGCTGTCGTTAACAATCTGTGTATATGAACTATCAAATCTTTTCTATTAATAAGAAGATACCTGTTGATGTGAAAATGCTGTATGAAATAATAAATAACACATTTTTTAATATTTCAGTATATTAAAATATATATAGTATAATGTACATATGTATCTGGTAATATAAAAGATTATAAAAAGGCAATTGGTGATTTTTTATATCAAATATCCATTCATTTATATTACAAACATATAACTGTCATAATATACACCTGTGGGCCTACTTGTACTTGAAAATGTTAAGGAATGTAAATACTTCAGTAGCTATAAATTCAGCATTTTCGCAAAAAAAATTAATGCAAATAATACTCAAGTATCTACAAAATTTAATTTATGGACAATATTGTGATAAATGTATCTTTGTTGCAAGGAAAATACTAGTAAATTGGAATAAGATAAGCTTTGTGGTTTGCAAATGTGTAGTGGGCCTACATTGTTATTTAACTGCCAAAGGCTACATGTTAAAAGACCACAATATAAATTGGTAATATGCTACAAACTACATTGAATTAGAACACCTTTTGCCCATTCATTCCTGAGATGTCTGAATTATCATATGCTACAGCTGTTTACATGCCATATCGGCATGGAAAAGTTAAATCTGTATTTTAATTTCTATTGTGAGTAATTTCAGGAAAATGGTATTACTGAACTGTCCTATTGCAAATGGATGAAAAAAATTAGGGTTTTTTATGCACACAATACACTTTAATCAGACACACACAACACAATTTTATTTACAGTTACACGTTACGGACGAAAAAATAATGGATGAAAACAATCACCCAAATAATGGTTAGACAGAAAGTGAACAGAGAAAAATATGGTTTCTTGGTCATACCACAGAAATTTGACAGTGAATCATCAACAGTGATGATTATATAGTGACTGTAATCCCACCTCGTCCCATAAATGTCTTATTTTCAAGATCTGACATGGGATTTTCCAAGCTACAAAATCATAAAACCATTGTAAGCTATGACATCACTACAGGTGTACAGCACATGCCATTGTAATGTCATAGCTTACGATGGTTATAGATTTTGTAGCTCTAAGATAGCTTCGAAAATATGGCTCTGTGACCTAATTCACAAAGTTCTCTTAAGCAGTATTGCATTGTGCTTGTGAACCTTTTTGCGAGATCCCAAAGTGGTAGGAGGTTTGTGAATTGGGCCCTTAAAGTGCAAAACTTAAGTACCGTACTCGTTAATTTCACTATACATGCACTGGTTTACGGTAACAACATTCAAATCACTAAAAAAGTTGGTTTGTTTTGTTTAATGACACCACTAGAGCACATCGATTTATTAATCATTGGCTATTGGATGTCAAACATTTGGTAATTTTGACAAATAATCTTAGAGAGGAAACCTGCTACATTTTTCCATTAGTTGTTAATGGTTAGTGAGAGAGAGAAGAGGGTGTAGTGGTCTTACACCTACCCACTGATTTGTTAACACTCCCTCCGAGTGGGAGCCGGTACCGGGCTATGAAACCAGTACCTACCAGCCTTATGTCCAATGACATAACGATGACGCCACTGAGGCCAGTTTGATGAATATATTTTTATCATTAATTTGCCAAAAAGCTAATTTGAAAATAACTTGTGGTTTGTAGATCTACCACCTTTTTAGCTGCCTGGCTAAATAAACTTGAATATGGCTTTTGATATTTTGAGCAAATTTTCACAAATTGCTAATAACTGGTGTCCAGCTTAAACCATGATATCCTCTTATTATGGTCCAGATTAAAGTTTTTGGAGGACTGCAACTTATTAATTATCACTGTCATTCCTATAATATACTTGAGTAATAATGAGGAATAAAGTATTCATTCCCAAACACTCAGACATGCACTTTGTCAGGCACTTGTATTTAAAAAATGCTCCCCTCCCTCTCTCGTTTTGTTTTTTTTAGGGAGGGAGGGGCGCAACCATAACATTTACTCAAACTTATTTTGTACTATTTGTATTCATCCTTTATAAAAAAAAACTTTTCATCTACATTTTTCAGTTAACAATCAAATTTCTCCAAGCTCAATATTGGAGACTGGTGGGTTACAGTCACTTACACCAGCCATAACCGTCAGTGGTAGAATGCCAAATTCCTGTGACTTGACTAAGATAAGAAATGACTACAAGGCAACATGACTTTTAAGAGGAAACATCACAATTCTTCTTTAGAAGTCTTTCTTATTTTGTCCTTTCCACTCTTCTTTCCTTTAGATCCGGCATCTCCTTTGAGGTTCTCTGAAACAAGAATGTCTTCGACATTGAACAGGACAATACAAATATAGAACAACAAACGAAATAACTGAAACTGAAGTTGGTCTTAAAGGGACATTCCTGAGTTTGCTGCATTGTAAGATGTTTTTGACTAATAAAATATTTCTACGATTAAACTTACCGGTACATATTAAATATATTTTCATGTTTAGAATGTCAGTGTCTGTATATTCAATGTGTTTATGGTCATCTTAATATTTGTAAAAAGCCCAAACTGGATTTTGTCTTCAAATAATTTCATACGTAAGAAAAAAAATTCTTTTAGGAAATAAAATGAAATTTAACCTAGTACAAATATTAGACCGATCAAAAACATGTTTAATATACAGCCACTAATATTTTATGCAGAAACATATATTTGATATGTATTTACAATCGTTAAAAAGTCTCTGTTAGTCGATAACATCTTAAAAATTGCAACTCAGGAATGTCCCTTTAAAAAATTATAATGCTTTGGTTATTTGAATAATATGTGTGTCACGGTTCTGCCTAGAAATTTGTGAATGTGGATAAAACATGAATAGTATGAAATTATCACTTTATTTAACTGACTATTTTAAGTGGTGGTTGTCACAGTGGGCAAAATATTAATACCGAGTGAGGGTGTGGGCGTTTTGTTTTGTTTAAGGACACCACTAGAGCACATTGATTTATTAATAATCTGCTACTGGATATCAAACATTTGGTAATTTTCGACACAGTCTTAGAGGAAACCCACCAGAGTATAGGAATGTATGTCAGAAGGTGGGTGTGGACTATATGCAAGTGTACATTAGAAGTGAGTGTATGGTATAGTGTGTGTATGGTGCATGCGTACGCTCCTGTTTATGGGTGGGAAGGGTAGACGTCTAGGTGTGTCAGATGCCAGGGTTCAATATTATATGTAACGAGCTGCAACAATGCTGCCTGGAATCTCTATTTGCTGCCTACTCTAAACCTGGTCAATAAAAGGTTGATGCCATGAATTTTAATAGTGAACCAATATGAAATACGAAAAAAACAAAAACAATGAATTTCAAATGAAAAAGATGCATATAATTGGGGCAAACTGATCTCGAGTCGGACACGATTATGAATCGGACAACTGAAGCTGTATTTTGGTGGGGGGTTTTCTACTATAACAGGCATTAAAGGATAAATAAATTATAAAGATTAGCTATAAAACTTCTGCAATTTGTGATTCATTCAAATGTTACATAACTGCAGTGTTTTTATTAAAACTAGAAGAAAGCCACCAAAGCGGTAAGAATCCACTACCGAATACAGCCAAATAGTTCCAAATTAAGGGCACAAGCTGAACTTAACACAAATAACTGCTAACGGTACCATGTTTTGTTTTTAAAATGAAATTTTTAAAAAATGAAAATGTAAACTCAAAAACCAGACTCTTTTTCTTCAAGTCCAGATTAGGGCATGTCTTAATAAAAAAAAGGAACATTAAAATCGGTACATGTGGATCAAAATGCAGCTGCCTTGTGAAAAAGTTAATATCTAACCGTGTGTGTGTGTACGTGTGTGTGTTTGTATTTGTGTGTATTTGTGTGTGTGTGCGTGTGTGTGTGTGCATATAAGTGAATACTTACTAGACTCCTTTCCGTGTAAATTCTCATCCAGGCAAGCTGCAACAAATAACATCTTCATTACCGAAAATGTTCACTATACATGGAACCAAACACATTATTGCAAGTTCTTTTATAACATGTTAAATAAAGCACCTCTATATACTTGAAAGCAAAACTTAATGGCACTTTACCACTTTAATAAGTAAGTTAACTACACCAACATGCAAAATGGAGCTTCTTTTTCATTTTCTTTTAAACATTTCATAGCAGGGCTCACACTGGAATGAATTGTGATTTAGCCAATTTTCTGAAATTAAGAGTATTTCTTTGAAAATCATTAAAATGTGGTTAATTTGAGGAATATTTTATTAGCCAAAGTCTAAATTTTGTAGCCCTGCATAGAGTACATTAATTAGATTTGGCTCAGTAAACTTATAATCAGGTAGATAATAAAATCTAATTTGTGAAATCACACATGAATAAGGATCATTTCAAGGGAACCATTTTGACCAATAAAGCATGTCATTTAAGCTTAGATACATGTAACCCCAGCTGCTACCCAATAGATTATTTTAATAGACTATGTTTTTTTTCTCTCATGCAAAAGCATTCATATTTTATAAATTTATATACTTATTGATGTAAGCAAAACCAACTTTAAAAAATGACCTGAACAAATAATTTAAAATCTAATCTTTGATATCATAAACTTGAAGGCGTACCTTGATCTGAACGTTTTAGAACTCTTTCCCTGCAAAAGTAGTCCATGAGGTCTTCATTCTGCCTGTGATAGTACCATTCTTCAATGTCATCTTCGTATTCCTCCACCAATGTAAAACACTGAAACACAACATATACATGTATGTAGTGCATTTATATTTCCAGTAAATATTATATGTATATTTTAATTGTCTGAGTCATAAATATCTATAATAAAAGTAAAAGTTTGTTTTGTTTAATGACACCACTAGAGCTCATTCATTTATTAATCATCGGCAATTGTATGTCAAACATTTGGTAATTCTGACATATACTTGTAGTCTTAGAGAGGAAATCCGCTATATTTTTCCATTAGTAGCAAGGGATCTGTTCTATGCATCATCCCACAAACAGGATAGTACATACCACAGCCTTAAATGCTTTGATATACCAGTCAGGAAGCACTGGCTGGAACAAGAAATAGCCCAATGGACCCACTGACAGGGATCGATCCCACACCAACCATGCATCAGGAGAGCACTTTAGCACTTGGCTATGTCCCCCTCCCCCCACCCCAATATCTATAATATAACACGTGTATTCATCTAAGTAATAAATATCTATGCTACTTTCTAAAGATAATTTTATACAATTAAACCTCAATAGTGATAATGTCGGAACCATACATATTTTCTGTTGCTTAGGCCATCACACATATAATATAAAGATAATGATGATGACAAGATGAATGGTGAAAAAGCAGGACCGTTTCTGTGACTTTTCATAACCATAATTCAAAAATTTCATCATGATGCATATATGTTTTTTGGAATATGCATCATTTTTGTCCCAATTTATTTTGCCCATCATAAACACTTTTTTAAAGCACTGTGGACGTTTTTTTCACATCATTAAAATCACAAACAATAACCACCAATGTGAACCTAGCAGACCCTTTTGTCTTAATTTTTCCTGCACACATAAATGAATACAAATGTAGCTTAAAACTGAATTTAGTCTCAGTGGGAGGGGTCATTTCTTCCCCCTCCCCTGAGCTATGCCCCTGTGACATAAATGTAAAAGTGTCTCACCTTCCTCTGCATAAGCGTCACCTCGGCAGGCGGCTGGTCCCACATCTCATACGGTATGCCCAGCACAACCTGGACACCCTTGTCTCTGAAACACATTGATTTATTAATCATCGGTTAGTGGATGTCAAACATATGATAATTATGACAACTAGTTTGAAAACCTACCTCTCTCTTTCTCTTTCTCTCTCTTTTCTTTCTCAACTCATGGCACAATCTGTTTGCAGCTAGCTTTCTTTTATTGGCACATTTTTATTTTTTTTAAATTATTATTTATTTACTTCTTTTTTCTTTTTTTTTTTTTGTCCCCAAGGTCAGTCTAGTATTTAGTTTAGTCAGGTTAGTTTATTCAAATTACTTTTATATCAGTGTTTGCATGTAAGACAATGAACCAAGGCTCCCCAATCTTGGCATTGCCAAGTGATCTGGAGATACCGTAATAAACAATAAAATAAAATAAAAAATTATGACAAATAGTCTTGGAGGAAACCTGCTACATTTTTCCAATAGCAGCAAGGGATCTTTTAGATGGATTTTCCCAGACAGGACAGCACATACCAGAAGCTTTCATATACCGGGCATGGAGCACTGCAACTGGACTGGGGGAAAAAAAAAATCATTAAACCGTGCTGTGGATGGCAGCCATTATCTGGATGTGAACCTAATGGCTTAGCTCCTACACCACCGAAGCCGGTACAGTTACATGTGTCACGATACATCATAGAGTTTTAAGTGCACATTCAGAACAAGCTGTTGTAGCGCACGCCTGTCGTGAGTGCAGGTGCCAGTCTTAGCCAGCTCCTCCATCCAGGACAGGAAAATACAGTTACATAAAAGGGTTTAATTTATATACATAGAGCTCTACCTGTGTCAGTAGTGTGGTGGTTGAGCCATCAGATTTAAGACTGGAAGGTACTGGGTTTGTATCCTAATAATGGCTCTGACACGATGGGCCACTACACCAACTTCTTTTTCACTAACTACTAATGACTAACCGCTAACCGTCTGTCCTGGACAGACAGCCTAGATAGCTGAGATGTGTTCCCAGGACAGCGTGCTTGAACCTTAATTGGATATAAGCATGAAAATAAGTTGAAATGAATGAATGAAAGAAATGTTTTATTTAACGACACACTCAACACATTTTATTTTCGTTTATATGGTGTCAGTCATATGGTTACAGTCCACACAAACACAGAGAGGAAACTCGCTGTTGCCACTTCATGGGCTACTCTTTTTCGATCAGCAGCAAGGTTCTTTTATGTGCACCATCCCACAGACAGGATAGCACATACATGTACCACAGCCTTTGATAAACAAGTCGTGGTGCACTGGCTGGAACGAGAAATAGCCCAATGGGCCCGCCGACAGGGATCGATCCCAAACCGACCGCGCATCAAGCCAGCGCTTTACCACTGGGCTACGTCTCGCCCCTTGAATGAATGAATACATAGAGTATGAAACATGTAGACTTACACCAGTCCATGAAGGGTCTGCATGGTCTCGCTCATGCCCTTTTTAAAACGCTGGGCTCCTTTGAACTCGGCATGGACGTTGTAGTCTAGAATGCGCTCACATATATGGGGCTCCTGGAGAGCTTCAATCAGACGTAATTCCCTACAAGTGTTAAAATTATTATAATATTAATAATTCGGTTCACCAGGGCTTCTAGATTATGGTAGCCCCACTCCCATGGCTAGTAATATTCAGTATTGGGCTAGTAAATAATTACTATAACTAGCCCAACGGCTAGTGGGGGAAAAAAAAAACCTTGTCAAATGCAGCATTTACATATTTTGTAAATATGAATATCCTGACCCCCCTTTCCACCCCAATCTAAGGATTTTTAAGCTCAATCTTCCTCTTTAGGTGACATATCTGATTATTACTATTAGTAAAATTGTATTTATTTAAAGTAGGGCTAGTTAATTTTTAATCATGGCTAGTACATTTTTCAAATTACTGATCCCATGACTAGAAACCCTGGTTCACTTTAACTGCAATATTATGTTTGTTAGATCATTAAACATTTGAATAGTCAGAGCTGGTTTTAGGATCCGCAGGGCCTGTAGCACAAATAACAGTAGGTTCCCCCTTCCCAGGATATATATTTTGCAACCCCCTCGGAGAAAATTAATGTACACTGCATGGCCCCCTGAAGCGTGGGGCCCATAACGTGCTACTAGGAAAAACCGGCTCTGTGAATAGTATGAATAACCAGTATGTTGGCTGTTGTTTATTGACATTCCAAACATGACATATATTATATATACTCATACTTACGATGAAGAATATTTTACTTCCTTCTTATTTTCTAAACCCTGGCCTGTACGAAGAATTTCTCGAGACTTGCCAGTTTCAAAAAGTCGGTCCTTGAGTTCGGTCACCAAAAACTTACACACTGAAATCAACAAACAGAATCTTTCTTCTTTTTTCTGACAATGGACAGATACACGTACATGTAGTGGTGTTGGAAGATGATTGGAAATTCATCATGAATCATTGGTTATAATCGGTTTGTACTAACCAATCAACTTTCAATTATACAATTACAGTAAATATTTTCCAAAAAAATTATGGATTTTTATAATCGACCATCACGTTGGTAGAGCCTAACCGATCAATTTTCGTTGATAACTGATCACTGAAACATTACTAGCAGATATAGAAGAAGGAAGGAAATGTTTTATTTAACGATGCACTCAACACATTTTATTTATGGTTATATGGCGTCGGACATATGGTTAAGCACCACAGATATTGAGAGAGGAAATCCGCTGTCGCCACTTCATAGGCTACTCTTTTCGATTAGCAGCAAGGGATCTTTTATATGCACCATCCCACAAACAGGATAGCACATACCACGGCCTTTGATATACCAACTGTGGTGCACTGGCTGGAACGAGAAATAGCCCATTGGGCCCAACGACGCCGATCGATCCCAAACCGACCGCGCATCAAACGAGCGCTTTACCACTGGGCTACATCCCACCCAGCAGATATAGAGACAGATTACATAACATCAAGTGTGTTTGCAGGGGGAGTGTAGGGAGCAGTCAATATCACCTCCCATCAGCACTAAACATTATTCTAAAAAAAAAAAAAAAAACATTGTGGGGGTCTGATGAGATATGAAATTTGGTTACGATATATACAGACATGTACATATGATAAAATATGCTTAAGTGGACACTTTATTCAGCAGTCTCCTGTCTTTAGAGGCCACCTTATTATTCAGCTAAATCTACTGGTTGATAACAATGTGCCCCATCTACTCCACCTCCTTGTTTTTGGCTATCACTATAGGATAAATGTCTGACAGATTAAATAACCAAGTTTTATTTGCTATCAAATGAGGTTGTCAAAGTCAGTCGACCGCATATGTATAACTAACTCTAACCTAACCCTAGCCAGACATTCATAATCGCTCTCTGGGATAACTCTATAATCAGGGCTAGCTCTGGCACTCGCCAAATTCGGCAATTATGAATTTAAAAAAAAATTGGCAAATTTTATTTTAATATGGTGAAATAATTTCATTAAATAATTGATATTTTGATAGAAAATAACTGGTTTTGTGTAATGTTTTTAAGTTTAGTAGATAATTAAGTGAAATTTTCTACTGACCCAGTGCTAGCACTGATGATGAAAACACGGTAGGCAGAGCATCCCACTCTAATAATATACTCTTCAAAAGAAGAAACGCAAAACCACATTGTCGTAACATTTGGAGAATTGATTTAATTATTGAATGGTTGAGTCCGATAATTACCAAATGTTGCAGGATTGTTCACAATTCACTCTAGTCCATTGTGAGTAAGTGATAGGACACACCACCAAGGTCAAGGTCATCTGGAGTCAATACCGGGTGTGGCCTCCGCGTGTGTTGACAACTGCCTGGCACCGCCTGCCCATTGAAGCAACCAGAGTACGGATGACGTCCCGGGGGATGGTGGCCCACTCGGCCTGCAAGGCTGCTGCCAGCTCGGGCAGGGTCTGGGGCTGTGGTTGTCGCTGTCGGAGGCGTCGGTCCAACTCGTCCCATAGATGCTCAATTGGGTTCAAATCCGATGATATCGATGGCCAAGGAAGGACATTAATGTTGTTGTTCTGTAGGAAAGCCGTTGTGAGACGTGCTGTGTGAGGCCTGGCGTTGTCATGTTGGAACACTGCGTTGGCGTTGGCCATAACTGGAACGATGTGTGGCCGGAGGATCTGGTCAATGTAGCCCTGTGCATTCAGGTTGCCCTGCACGTGGACCAGGTCAGTTCTGCCAGTGTGTGAGATGGCTGCCCACACCATGACACTACCCCCGCCGAATCTGTCCACTTCCTGCACGCAGTTTGCCGCATAACGTTCACCACGACGCCTATACACGCGACATCTTCCATCATGACGTCGGAGCAGAAATCGGGACTCGTCACTGAACCACACCTGTCTCCATCGCAGTTGAGGCCATTGTCGATGAATCTGGCACCACTGCAGTCGGAGTCGACGGTGTTGTGGTGTTAAGATGACACCTCGAACTGGACGTCTGGCACGAATTCCTACCTCACGTAGGCGGTTCCGCACGGTCTGGTCGGATATCCTGCGCAAACCTGGTATTGCTGCGGCTGTGGAGGTGGCAGTAGTCAATCGTTCCCGAAGGTGGCGTACCCGGATGTAGCGATCCTGCCCGGGGGTAGTGACCCGTGGTCGACCGGATCTAGGGAGGTCACGTGTTGATCCATGTTGCTGGTAACGGTCCCACAGTCTGGAGATGGTGCTTGGGGACACATGGAATGCCCTGGCAACGGCCGTTCTGGATTCGCCTGCGTCTAGTCGGCCGATGGCATTGTTTCTCTGCGGTTCACTGAGACGTGGCATGTCCTGGATTGTCAACTGTCGGCCAGATACAGAGGCCAGGCAAGCGAACACCCTGCACTTTTATACTGTCGGTGTTCATGTTGCACGTGCAGACAACGCACGTGCAGTGGTGACATGGTTTGCACGTGGCTGCGTTTTTGCGAATATTCACATTTTGGAACTTTATTGTACAGTAGCTGCGTTTTATCGAATGTAACCGTGGGAATGTGTTTGGGACATGCAATGACCTTATATTCACAAAGCATGAACCGGTAGGAAACATAAAATCGGAGTTATAACCCATTTGTACCCTTTTGCGTTTCTTTTTTTGAAGAGTATAGTAATATATATATATATATATATGTACCAACATCCCTATAGTATGTTTGATGTTAAATAACATTACAATGATAATTTTTAAGTTCATCGATAACAAATATTTTACATATTACCGGTAACTACCAATACACACACTACAGGAAGAAAACTGACAGTACCCACATACTTCTACAATGTTCCGGTTATAATAACATAGCTACATGCTGACAGGTTTCTTCATGTAGTGTGTGTATTAGTGATTAATATATAAAATATGCATAATAATCAGCTAACTGGAAATTGATCGTTGTAAAGGTATTTAATGTCAAACTAAGGATTATTGTTGTATTAGAGCGGGAATCTTTGCCTACTCGGTAGTAGGTAGCAATTCAGTGTTTTCCCTATAGTGTTATCTCTGGCTGAGAGACCGATAATAAACATACAATGTCCATCTAGCTTTCGAACGACAGAGTACTTGGGCTAACCTAACCCTAACAAATATATTTTTAATGTGTTATGAGTGGGAGGATATAAAAAAACTTGCTCTTATTAGTCTTACTCTTAGTCTTATGAAAGCTGTAGAAGCACAGGGAATGTTGTTAGCGAAAAGGGAGCCTAACCGCGGCACTGGTGCCACCTGTTCTGAGGCTTGGCAGTAGCTGTCAAAGCTGGTTGATTTTGTAACTAGACGATTCTGATGAAGTTTTACAAATTGCAATTTACAGTGACTAATTTACTGTTCAAAATGTTACAAAATATGTTGACACCTTCACAAAGAGACGGCTCTCGTGTTGCTAGATCGTCGTCCTCTTCGGCAATGACTGAAATCAGTGCAATCAAAATAACGATACCAATGTAGCACTGTAAGTTCATGTCGAAGACCTCGTGATATCTCCGCAGAGAATCAAATCAAGGAAGTAAACACCATGTGAATCCCCATGTGTTTCCCCAAGACAAGCTTGTTGTGGTGAGCGTTGATTGGTTAAGACAGAAAATAGTACTAATGCATCAACATATATTTATATTTTTTAATATCTACAAATGAACCGTGTTGATGAACAGGAAGAAAGGAAGGCATGCTAACACATTTTTAAACTACACCTCAGATGAATGTTTTTAAAATACATAGATCTAGGCTTCGGAAGCGGGAGTTTCTACAATTGTATTCGTCTTTATTTCTCATTCCAGGCAGTGCTCCACAACTGGTGTAACAAAGGCCGTGGTATGTATTATCCTGTCTTTGGGATGGTGCATATAAAAGAATCCTTGCTGCTAATCGAAAAGAGTAGCCCATGAAGTGGCGACAGCGGGTTTCCTCTCTCAATATGTGTGTGGTTCATAACCATATATCCATGTACGACGCCATATAACCACAAATAAAATGTGTTGAGTGTGTTGCTAAATAAAACATTTCCTTCCTTCTTGTATTCTTCTAGCCCGTGTGTCCTCTAGCGTACGTTATTCTGTTATATTATGTGTCTCACATATAACGGAATAACGCAAAACAACACTCGAGCTAGTGTTCTTCTACCGAGCTAAACCCCGCTCCAAGTTAAAGTGACAATACCTAGTTTTTAGACACTACCACGTATATTTTCACTATTAAAGCCGTTTTTTGATAATTTAAGTTAGAAGTACTTACATTTTATTATTTCGAAAATTAATTTTCGTACACCTGACGTGGTTCTTGTCATCCAGATTTTTACAATAGCTCAAAAAAATTTTTTTTTCCACAATTCTAAAAACGCACGTTCGTCTGAGAAGTAATATTATATGAGTATCAAGACAAGCTCTAGTTATTTTTAGACAGTGTTTCGCTGTTTAAACTTTATATATTTTAGCTTATCTCTGTTGTATCCTTAGCCAAATGTGTGTTGCAGGTTTTGTAGATTAATTAAACGCAGTGTCTATTTTAACGGACTGAAACTAGGGTCCGCGCCTTTAATGAAAAGTACATATTTATACAATTTATAACAGATATCCATAAAAAAATTTTAATATATAAAAGTTTAAACTAATTTTAATTTTAAAGTAACACAATTTTTAGAAATGGCCAAAGTTAAAATGCTACTTGTTACAGGAGGGAGAAACAAGTTAATAACAAATTTTTTTATTGGTTTTGCCTCCAAACCAGTGCTTCACGAATGGTATATCAAAGGTCGTTTTATGTGCTGTCCTGCTTGTGAGAAAGTGCATGCTGCTAATAGAAAAATGTTGTAGGATTCCTTTAAGACTTTATGTTAGAATAGTAAATGTTTAACATCCAATAGCTGATGATCAATAAATCAATATGCTCTAGTAGTATCGTTAAACAACAAACATTACTTTATTCCGCTGAACCTAAAATGAACTCAAATTCTATAAATGTGTATAATAGTACGATTACAAACCAATCGTGATACCCAAGAAATTGTTTTTAAAACCATATTAACAATATTGTATTATTTATTCTTGGTAATATATGGTCATCATTTATATCATATTTATGTATTCTGATAGCATTAACAAAACGGTACATTATTATAATTCACTGGTTTATATATGAACTATTTTGTTCTAATTCTACTTTAGAGCATTGCGCTGTGAGTTAAGTGTACCGGCGGAACTGACTGACCTCGCAGAATTCGTGTCGACTGACCATAGTCCACGGGTTCTTTAATTAAAGTTTACATAAATTAGTTTTCTTTTGTAAGTTAACTTTTTTATATATACAGATGTATGTGAATTACATTTTTTGTTATGATGTGCAACATTTTAAAATGTTAAATCTTGTAAGGACAAAACATTGCCAGTCGATGCGAAAAAAAGTGGGTGTGGACTTCGGACACTTCCTGGTTGAAGTTAAACGAACTATAAGTTAAATTGTCCGTGACTGACCCTGTTGATTTATTTTAATCTGAAGTTTTAAAGTAATCCTAAAACATTTTCTTGATAAAAGAAAAAGATAATAATTATCACAATATATCGGAATCTTTCCACTTTTTCAAGTTTTTTTGGGAAGGGGCAGGGTTACTGATGGTGGGATCAGGCTAAAACGGAACCACTACCAAAAAGGAACCATTTTCATTGGCGAAAACGGAACAGATTGTGGCTATAACGGCACCTCACTGTATTGGCTGAAACGGAACCACACATAAGAGAGAGAGAGAAACGAAAAATCATGACTTAGGTTTGTTGCCGAATAAAGACGGTCAAAATCGTGTTATTCAACATGTGAAACCGTGGATTGTGCTACGATAGGAATTAACACTTACCAAATCTTTTGAGTTGTTATTACTGTAGACTGTTGATTGTCAAGCATTTAAATTACTAGAATTACACCTGTATTGCTAATTGTTAATCCCCATCACCGATTCCGTCTAGCCGGAGTGTCGCAGACAAAACACGGTTTATATGACCTTGCTTTTTACTTGAGCCATGGAGAAAACAACTCATAATTAGCGGTACAGTCTTTGAAAATATGGAAAGTAGCCTTAATACCAATTTGATTGAACATGGACAAACCTTAGTGAGCATATATTGCTAATTAGTTCTCAATGGTTAGCAGCTCTCCACATTGGGAGGCTGTGCGTTAAGTAAACAAGTAAGGGGATCCGGTTGTCATAGATCTTTTTTCCCTTATATAATAGCCTACAATTAAACTCAAAATACAATGGTTTGGAGGCTTGAACTTCTTATCAAGTTATATAAAGTTGTCATCAAAGGCAACTAACAAAGTTCATTAAAAAGTGTATGCCTTATATGCTTTAATTTTGGTTTTGATTTCGGTGCCGTTTTAGCCATCGATTTTGGTGCAGTTTTAGCCAACGCAGGTTCCGTTTTGTCCACAGATTTTGGTGCCGTTTTAGCCAACACAGGTTCCGTTTTGTCCAGTTTGGTTCCGTTTTCGCCTGGGGCCGTTTTGGCACGGTTCCGTTTTCGCTATAACCCCTGAGGGTTAGGGTAGCCTTAGATCGATGGCAGTCACTTTTCGCACCCATTTTTGACATATAATTGGTAGGACTTTCCTTTGGCAGTGCTCTACAAACTTGCAAAGCAAGTTCAAATTTATTCTTTCCTGGCCAGTAAAGTATAATATTTTAGTCGCCAGCCACTTATATTTAGTAGCCAGCTAATATATACTTATAGTTAAATCGATTCATCTGCTATTTTACGGCACATTACTAATGCCGTAATTGTTATTAGGACTGCATTCGAATGAACTCGTGAAGGAGTAATTCCTAGTTGTTAAATAGTAATTACAAGTTACTGTTTGTGTTCGGTTCCACTAAAACAGTGAGTTAACTATCATTATCAAATTCCGTACCCAATAATTTTATTAAACAAAATTAAGCGAATTACTATTTTATTGGCACTGCTAAGATATGCATTTAAATTGCAGTACTCAATAAAAGTTAAAATAAAAGCATTGTGATAATATCTACCAGGTTTCAACGTGTTACTAGTAGATATCAATCGGCTACCTTACTTTTGGTTTAAATAATATTTATTTTCGTCACATACTGCCTTGTAAATCCATAAATACTGCTTTGTAAATAGTTGTGTCTTTAAAGCTGTCTATAAGTCAAGTCATGAAAATAGAAACATCTTTTCATCCTCCACTGGTGAACATGACTTTCGACGTGACTAAAACAACATTCACGACTGGAGACGTTGTTATAGTGGAGGAAAAGTTAAGGGAGATAACATCATAACGAAGTATTACCTCACTTAACATACCATGTTTACTCTTTATTACTGGAAAATCATTATTCATAGTCCCAGTGCAGTAGGAAGGTGCCAAAAAGTAGGGGGCACACTTTTACACTATTATAAAACGAAATATCTGAAAAGTGGGGGGCACAGACATAAATAGATCGCTGTGAATTATAGTATAAACCATTCTGTGTCTTAGACTAAACTCTGATTATTGACGGCAATGTGTAAAATAAACAAATAAATGGATATAGAATCGTCATATGAGCAGTTTGATCACTTGGGTGATCAATGTATGGTTTGGATAATCATCTTTCCTGGATAAAATATGTTAAATACATATGTGTATGTACTTTGCCAGCATTGAGTTCATTTGTCTTATTTTGGTTTTATACAGGAGCACCATGTCTGAAAAACACAACTTTGGAGTTACTCCTGTAACCTGCCATTCATTCAACAGAGAAAGAAATGGTGAGCTTTCTTACATGTGTACTATATATAGAATATAACATTTTAAATTTAAAATGTTCCTTATCTGGTCACTGTCTTGGTGTGTGTGGCAGCCAGTGGGCTACCGTTTCTTTATTTTGCCGTGGAATTTTAATTTTCTGTGTCACTTTTCTTATTATTTATTAAATAATAATAAAATAATTTTAAATTTTTTAATACTGACAAATTATATATTAACTGCAATTGTTCCCCAGTAGCTCTCACATCCCTATCTTTTAAACAATCCTAAAATTCAGTGCCTGTACTGGCATCAAAGTAAGCTATGTGTCTGGTAAGCCATGTACAGGTTACCACAAAATAACAGATCTGGTAACCTATAGGTTATCCCACCTTTATATTTCCATTATTACTATAAAATACATGTACCTTCACATACGTATGTGCTATTCATTCATGCCTCTGTTCTCACTGTACTGATGCTGTATGTGTATCTAAATAACACTCAATTGATCCAAATTTAGGTTCTGTAGTTTGACTTTAATAAGATTTTGTTGATAACGACATCCCATTCTCAACTTTCTTGATATGTGGTAACCTCCTGGTAACTTAAATGACCGTACTCTCCTTATTTCGATCCCTGCTGTATACGATTTTCATTTGTTGTACAGGTCTGGCAATATCTCAAGACAGCCACGAAGTGAAGATCTTCAAGTCATCTGGCAATAAGTGGCAGAATCCCGTCATTCTCAGCGAGCACGGACAGCGTGTGACCGGGATAGACTGGGCACCCACCAGCAACCGAATTGTCACCTGTGGTGCTGTAAGTTAACCATCAGGGTTTAATCTGAAACATACAAAACATGTGTTATAAAAATGATTGTCAGTACACCGTATATAAAAATAATAGTTCTTTGTTGTTTTACCTCAATGAAGCCGAAAAGAATACTTATTCATTTGTTAATATTCATCTCATTCATGTTAAAAATTAAAATTTTAAATTTAATGTTGTGAAATCTTTTATTTATTTCTTATTTTTATATTTTTTATTTCTTTATTAATATAATTAGAGTAATCATGAATTGAAAAAAAGTTATTAAGTTATCTGTCGTTTAAACCAGTTTATGGCTGGTAAGATATAAAATTCTACAAATAAAAATATAATAATCACATGTGTACATTTACAGGTAGTAATAGCCATAGTTGCATGTATGTTTAAAATAAATATGTGTTTTACAAATTTACTTTTTAGTAAATTCAGTTAAAGGAGAGGACAATTAAGGCATTTGGCCTGGTATGCATATTTAACGATATATAATGCACATTATTGCTTAATATCAACACGTATAATCGTATAGTTAATTAATAAAACGGTTAAATGTGACGACTATTATATATAACGGGCGCAGCCATTTTGTACCATCTCAGTGAGTACGCCTTCTGGCGAGCTGGTGGTTACGTAATACTTAACGCGTCATGTCAGGAATGAGCCTTAGAACTAGAAAAACACAATCTACCTGGTTTTTGTGGGATAATAAATAGTCATACATTGCAATGTTCTGTAATAATACACATCCCAGTAAGCCAACAGTAAGTATATCCAGCACTATATATATTATTTTTCAATACAAAATAAAATACCATTGTCAAAGTGGCTACACAACAAGTCGAAACAATTAACAATGTTTTTCCCATGCATTAACCTACGTACTGAAATGATACACGGAGTGTTTTCTTAGTTAATTGGTCTATGCTGTTAGTTGCTTCTACCTGTGATTTCTGATTGGCAGGTGTGTATTTGATTGGTAACCAGACGAGCCAATTAACTGACGCTGTCTAGACACAAAATACATACCGGTATTGTGGAATATTACCTGTCGCCCCTAAAATCGTAATGGACATGGTTTATTACTGTAAATAGTTCTGTAAAACTATTGATTAAGTAGACTTTTTCCATCTACAACCACAGAACTGACCAATTACGTAGTCCCAAAGAAAAGAAAATTATCACTTGCCGACTTGTGTATCGTGGGTTGTCGTTTTTGCTCCAACGTAGCATATCAATAGGCGTAACAAAATGGCTGCCCCCAGTTAGCAGGAATAATCATGTTTTTTTATTAACTCTAGCAAATGAAAAACGCGTAATTTTAAAGTGTCAGTATGTGTTGGTGGTCCGGGTATGCATCTTTCCAACACATAAGGCTCTTGTTGGAGTTGACCCTACCTTTAACAAATTAATAAAAAATAATTTTTTTAATTATTATTTATTTATTTATTTTAGTCCTGTACTGGACCAATCAAAGGGGATTATAGGTTTCGTCTCCGTCCTTCTCTCTGTCCGTCCAATATTTAGTTTTCCAGACAGTGTTGTTTTCTTGCAGTGCCTCAAGATATTGAAGTGAAATTCTGTGTACAGCTTTAATGTAGAGTATAGATCATGGTTATGTACCTTCAACATACGATGTGCTATTCCATTCTGTTCTCACTGTACTGATGCTGTAGTGTATCTAAATAACACTCAATTGATCCAAATTTAGGTTCTGTAGTTTGACTTTAATAAGATTTTGTTGATAACGACATCCCATTCTCAAACTTTCTTGATATGTGGTAACCTCCTGGTAACTTAAATGACCGTACTCTCCTTATTTCGATCCCTGCTGTATACGATTTTCATTTGTTGTACAGGTCTGGCAATATCTCAAGACAGCCACGAAGTGAAGATCTTCAAGTCATCTGGCAATAAGTGGCAGAATCCCGTCATTCTCAGCGAGCACGGACAGCGTGTGACCGGGATAGACTGGGCACCCACCAGCAACCGAATTTGTCACCTGTGGTGCTGTAAGTTAACCATCAGGGTTTAATCTGAAACATACAAAACATGTGTTATAAAAATGATTGTCAGTACACCGTATATAAAAATAATAGTTCTTTGTTGTTTCACCTCAATGAAGCCGAAAAGAATACTTATTCATTTGTTAATATTCATCTCATTCATGTTAAAAATTAAAATTTTAAATTTAATGTTGTGAAATCTTTTATTTATTTCTTATTTTTATATTTTTTATTTCTTTATTAATATAATTGAGTAATGAATTGAAAAAAAGTTATTAAGTTATCTGTCGTTTAAACCAGTTTATGGCTGGTAAGATATAAAATTCTACAAATAAAAATATAATAATCACATGTGTACATTTACAGGTAGTAATAGCCATAGTTGCATGTATGTTTAAAATAAATATGTGTTTTACAAATTTACTTTTTAGTAAATTCAGTTAACAAATTAATAAAAAAGAATTTTTTTAATTATTATTTATTTATTTATTTATTTTAGTCCTGTACCGGACCAATCAAAGGGGATTATAGGTTTCGTCTCTGTCCTTCTGTCTGTCCGTCCAATATTTAGTTTTCCAGATGGTATTGTTTTCTTGCAGTGCCTCAAAATATTGAAGTGAAATTCTGTGTACAGCTTTATCATGTAGAGTTATAGATCATGTTTGTTTATGAAAAAACTTACGTCACTACAAATATACTGAACAAATTATTTATTGCCCAGGGCTAGCTCTCACACTCGCCAAATTCACCAATTGCGAATTTTGAAAGCAGTTGGCAAATTTTATTTTCATTTGGCGAAATTATTTTATGTTATAACTGACATTTTTTTAGAAAATAACTGTTGATTTCTGCAATTTTTGAAGTTTAATGGACAATTTGGTGAAATATTTTGCTCACCCAGAGCTAGCCCTGATTGTCTATCTGAACATTGCTGGAACATGTTGGTGCGGTTGGGGTGTTTTTTCAATATAGTTTTGATTCTGTTAAATTGCAGTTAGTATGTTGGTATTGTGTATATGTATTAGCACCAACATAAAGACGAAGGTGAAGGTTGACCTACTTGTATTTGTAGGTCAACCAGTGTCAACAAAATTTGACCTCCAGTGTAACGTGAATATGTTCCCTGTATATTTGTGTGACTACAAACTTTCATGTAGATTCACCTAGTTTTGATAGTGGGAATTTATTCAAGGGCAATAACTGTCCAAAAATGGAATTTATGTCAGACATGGTTATTGTCCTTGAACTTACATATATAAATTGGGCTATTTCTCGTTCCAGCCAGTGCACCACAACTGGTATATCAACGGTCGTGGTATGTGCTATCCTGTCTGTAGGATGGCACATATAAAATATATCTTGCTATTAATGAGAAAATGTAGCAGGTTTCCTCTGTAAGACTGTATGTCAGAATGACCAAATGTTTGACATCCAATAGCCAATGATTATTAAGTTAATGTGCTCTAGTGGTGTCGTTAAACAAAACAAACATTAACTTTTAAACTGTGAATTACCAAATAATCATCTGGTTTCTATCTTTCAGGATCGTAATGCCTACGTTTGGAATCCAATTAGTGAAGGCAAATGGAAACCAATGCTGGCTATTCTGAGGATAAACCGTGCTGCAACCTGTGTCAAATGGTCACCAAAAGGTATCAACATGTTTATAGCTAAATTTATTGATGCTAGTCTTAGTTAATGGACTAATCTTAATTGTCGCTATTATAACATATTTCAGCTAATATAACCTATATATATGAAGAGTTCAGGCGCAAAACGAGATATAAACCATTTTCTTTCTTTTATTAGTTTAAGCCATTATCGTATGTCGGTAAGCGCTAATCATAGGCGCGCTGATTTGCTGCAAAACGCAATTGATCCTTATGAAATTGTATTGGGTAAATCCCGTTTTTGATCAAAACGCGATATACGCCAATTACAAAAATCACTTTTATTGAAAATGATAAAAAAAATGGATATATCACGTTTTGCGCCTAAACTCTTCCTATATATAAAGTCATTAAAATTACAAGACATATTTTCCTGCTTAGCATATTAATATATGTGGATAAATTCAGTGCATTTTTAGTCATCCTAATGTCAGGGTTGAAACTTAACATGAAAACCATGGTCGCCAGCAGGACCAGTTGAAGAAAAATCTTACTGGCCCTTCTCAAATTCAACTATCCCTCTAATTATCATACTGGAATTTAACTACACAGCCAAAATTAAAACTAGAGTGTTTTTTGTTGAATAATAACCATGTACTCACCGTTAGCATTAAAGTAAACCGAAAAATTGGCATTTAACTTAATAATGAATAAAGTTAAAATTCATACAAAAACATGTTATTAAGTTTTAAACCCATACCGACTCGAAGAAGAAATCTGAAACATAAATCAAGTAGAAATAAACGTGTTTCTTTACAACGTACCATTAAATTATTTTTTAATGCAGGGTAAAAGATAATGCAGTACAAAGAGGCTAAAGGTAGAACTGCACATGCTTTAGTAAATAGTCTGGGAGTGGCAGTCCTCTGTGACAATGCAAGAGGGGTGAAATCCCAGCAAATGATTTCCTCGGGGGTAGCTATTTTCCTATAGACTAGATAGAGATCCAAGGAATCATCCACTATTTTGCCAAAGGTCCATTCGACTCAGCTTTGTTCAGAGATACGGCCCTGATCATGTATTACTGTTGTGGCATTCAGATTACCTTGGATGTTCCATCAATTGCCTTAAAACATGTATCAGGAGAAAAAAGAGTTAACCTATGCAGTATGATGGTAATTTGTAAACATTTTTGTTTTAATTTACACTGCACTTTTACCCCCAATAAAATGTTATTTGAGATGGTATGGGTTCAATATAACATGTTTTTATATGAATGTGATCTTTATTCATTATGTTGGCACTGTCAAAATATAGAACATGTTCTACACATGTCTTCTGCTGCCAGATCTGTAGTAGATAGTGTGTTTTGTCATATTCGATTCAGTATCCGTGTGTTTCTTTTTTAACTAGTATCATATACGCCAGACCCGAAAATCGATGGTCACCCAACGGATTACCTTTGTAAAATTCTTAGTTGCCCTAAAGGTCGCAACTGCTAATTTCAACCCTGTAATGTTTGCAGTAACTCAGTATAGTCTTTGGCCTCCAATAATTTCTTATTATGAATTTTATTTCTCAAAATGTTTCTGAGTTTGTCACATTTGCTTCCAGGCAACGATTGCTTCCCAAAATTTGTTTTCCAGCCTTGACAATGTAATAAAATAACTACGTATTATGCAGTTGGACTCTCATTTTCAAAACTATGTGATTCACATCACAAATTTAACATACGCTACAGTTGATTTGATAGTAAAAAGTACAAAGAAAATAATTTATGACTTCATAAAATTGTCATTAAGGTGGAGCATTGTTGGAAAATATGAGGGTCAAGTATATAAATATGTGATTGGCAATCTGTCTGATGGCAAGTAAAAGGTTTGAGAATTTCAGACACTCTGAAAAAGAATATAAGTTTAAATAATATTACTTATTTCTGTTGTTTCAGAGGATAAATTTGCTATTGGTAGTGGTGCTCGGCTTATCTCAGTCTCATACTACGAGGAAGACAACGATTGGTGGGTCAGCAAGCACATCAAGAAGCCAATCAGATCAACTGTGACATGGTAAGTTCACAAGAGTTGTTAGGAGACAGTTCATAGGCCATTAGGAACATAAAGAAGCCAGTCAGGGACCTAATTCACAAAGGTCTCTTAGGCTCTGTTATACAATAAAGCATCCTCTTTGCAAGTCTTTTAGCATTGCACTGCGAGATCGCAAAGTTGTGAGAGTTTAGTGAATTAGGCCCCAGATCAACTGTGACATGGTACGTTCACAAGAGTTGTTAGGAAACAGTTCATAGGCCATTAGGAACATAAAGAAGCCAATCGGATCAACTGTGACATGGTAAGTTCACAAGAGTTGTTAGGAAACAGTTCATAGGCCATTAGGAACACAAAGAAGCCAATCATATTGTAAATTCCAGGACTTGAAAGGTTAATAATGCAATAGTGCTTACTTTTCTAATAGGGGAGAAGTTTGTTTTGTTTAACGACACCACTAGAGCACATTGATTTATTAATTATTGATTATTGGATGTTAAACATTTGGTACTTTTTATCTCACTGGAAACCATTACATTCCGCTGCATTTTTCCATTAGCAGCAAGGGTTCATTTATATGGATGTTCTAACAATCAGGACAGCACATACCATGGCCTTTGATATACCAGTCGTGGTGCACTGGTAGGAATATGATTTCTAATAGGGGTTTTTCCTATACACAAAATGAAATCTTACAGATTTTTTTCATAAAGAATGGTCTATTTTCTTTTAAGGAAAATATATTTGTATCTGGTATATGAGCTAGTGTTTTTAAAGTGATATTTAAATTTATTATATTTATATCTTACATATTCAGTGCAATCAAAGTTTGCGATATTTTTCAGATCACATACATTAAGAATTTGATAACTTTGCAAATTAGATGTAAATTAATTGAGGTCATGGCACTAGGTTTATTGACATTTAAGCAAACATACTTTGGTGACACTCAATAACTGACATGTATTCATAGTCATCAAATTTCACTAGCAATTTTACAGTGAAAGCTGTTCAGCGTTCAAAAAACAAACAAAAAGTTAAGCACTAGTTTATTTTGATGTAAGGACATCCAAAATGATGTCATTCGAGTTTGACGTCATTTCCATTCAAAAAGAGACCTCGCCACATATTCTTATGTCATTTGAATATCTAGTAATGGCAGACTAGAATTTAAAGTTGTGTGTAGAGTTTACAAAAACATGTATTAAGCTTGAGATTATACATGTACATGTATGATTAAGAGATTATTACTCTTGTGTGTTTCGGTATCGTCAATATCATATATTAAGAATAAAAATAATGTATTATGCTTGCCAGAGGCTCGCATAATACAATTTATATTCCTAATATATGATATTGACGATACAAAAAAAACACTCTAGTAATAACCTCTATATATCAGGGGTGGGAATTCTCCTCGGATCAGCTGTTTTCCTCGCATGGAACATTGCGTTTCCTCGTATTTTAATCATCCTTTCCTCCAAAATTTGTCAGATTTCTGGGACCCCTCTAGATTTCCTCTTTTTTACAGTTCACCAATTCCTACCACTGATATATATTTATAATAGCACAGTGCATCGTCATGTACATAAATGTAGCTCTAGTTAAGAATATTTCTTATCATAAAGGTTTTTTAAAAAATAAATTGAAATATTTTAAAAATATATTTTGTAATATTACAATTTTAGCTTTTATTACTACCAGGATGGGGTGGGGGGTTTTTGGGGTTTTTTTTGCTCTACTAATGTTAGTGGTCTACTTTTTATGTTAAAGTTTCGTATTTAGATCAGTTTGTCACAAACTATAGATCCAAGGTCAATGGCACTTGGTTTATAGTTGTACCTAGGGATGTTCACCACAGTGCACCAAAAACGTTTATGATCAGCGAGACATTTAATCTGTGGAATTATTATTATTATTATTTAAATTGATTTTTATTTTTCAGTCTGGACTGGCATCCTAACAATGTCCTGATAGCTGCTGGATCATCGGACTTCAAGGCCAGGTGCTTTGTTATTTTTTTCAGTCTTTTGTTTACCTTTTACCTTTTCATAATAAATATTGCAAATTTATTCTTTGTCTTTTTGCTTATTTTACCTTTTATGTTTGATAAATGTCTCATTTGCTGTGTTTATTTAGCATTTGAAAAACACAAACATGCAAGGCTCACCCTTTTCATTGCCAAATTAGCCAAATTGGAAATTTGTATATACTCACCATATCTGAAAATTGGCTAAATAAAAAATTATTCCAGTGAGCCCTTTACGTGTGTACTTTCTTATTTGATGTAAAATAAAATATCTCTTAATTGTTTCGTGTACACTGTAAATTTAGAATGTTTTGCAAGCAACAAAGTAGAAACTATGAGGGACTAACAAACACAGTATTTTCTGTACCTAGTTGATAGATTTAAAAACATTATTTCAAAAAGAAAACCTAACCATAATGCCAGAAAAACTGTGGATCACTACACTTAAATTTAGGACATGAATCACTACCTCCCAATTGAAATAAGACAATGGAACAACACCCCTGTAGAAAATTGATTGTGCTCACTATGTAATTCTAATGATATTGGCGATGAATATCATTATTTATTCTCTTGTGCCTTGTGTAAGAAACCCCGAAAATGGTTCCTAAAACGATATTTTTTTCTAAATCCAGTACCCTGAAATTTAAAGGACCAAAGATATTATTGGTAATATCAAAAAGATTTTGATGTACACTTTAAATTTAATATCTGTATGTATTACATATAAAAATTACGTACTGTGTATTTTAACACAATTTTAGAATATAAATTCATGTCTATGCAAATTGATTCTTTCCTTTCAGGGTGTTTTCTGGTTACATTAAAGAAGTGGAGTCAAAACCTGGACCTTGTTCCTGGGGAACGAAGATGCCTTGGGGAACTCTCATGGCCGAGTTTTCAAATGGTGGAGGTAGGCTATTTTAATAATAACTACATCCAAGTCAACCAAGAGTAAAGGGTTTATTGTCATGGAAACATATTGTGCATGTATACCAATCTGCTTGTAGTCCTGGTATTGTAAATTGCATGATATATCGTATTTATTTAAAGTCGTAACTATAGGTTCTGTATTAAATTATATGGGAGCCATCTAAAAACAAGTAGAAAAGTAAATATATTGCCTTGAATATATATATGACAGTATATTTACTTTATATATATACTCTTAAAAAAAACCCGTAGGAGAACCTGAAATATTAATGTTAATATCAACTATTAGACCGAACATACGTTTTGACCACAGACATCCTAGTAAAGAACATTCAGGTCTGTTTATCAACACACCGAAACACATTTCATAGTTTGCACATGCATCACGCAGTTGCCCCGTACACATGCGTGGGATGTCATTCTCGATTTTGAGAATTTCCAGGACGGTCCATTAATCACTGTGGAACATTATTTCTGTCAATCCTTTTCATTCTTTTGATCATACAGTTGTTATTGTTTTGTTTTTTGTCATTTTTATTGTTTGAATTTGCGATTTACTGATAAAAAAAACCCATCAACTTTAAAATTTCACTTCTGACCCCAATCGTCCTTCAAGATCTTTGGTGATGATGATGATGATGATAACTAGTTTAACGTGCCCATATACCACTAGGGTTTCGAACACGCCCATCCCGAGTCCGACCTCCGATAAGATCGGTGGCCTGACTCGGGATGGAGGGGGGGGGGGTTGATAATGGGCAGAATTGACTGCTCGGCCGAATATTTATATAATTTGGAGCATTTTAGAAGGACAGTCCAAAATTAAATAAGAGAAAGAAGAGAGGATCGGACTATTTAATAATATTTAAAAATAAAGAAGTAATTTCGACATAAAATGTTGAACGCAGATCTAAAAGTTTAAAGTCCGATCGATATGTCCACGCGAGTGGCCTCGTTAAGGCTGTTTGGGTGCACAGCTTAAAGGGACGAGATGGGTTGCATCCCGTCAAGAAAACCCCTAGATTGACAGTCGATAGACGTTGAAGGTGTAGTGCTGTGCTGAAATACAGATCTTGAGAAGCCGGATCTGTCTGAACGAGAGAGAGTATCAGACTAGGGTATAGTCCAGTCGTCATGGTTTGGTATAGTGGTGCAGACGGGCCCCGACTCCGGAGGATACGAGATGGTATCACTATAAAGCAAGGTAAAGTCTAGAAAAAGAGTAGTAGGGGCCGACCCCGCTTCCTATTTCTTCTTAGAGTGGGGCGGTCAATCTTCCAGTGCTGCTAGGACAGGCTCGGACATGTAGAGACTAAACGCGAACAACCGTGGCGTTCTGCAGAATGGCCGTCATACAATTGACCAAAAAACCCAAGTCAACAGTCAAACGGAGAAATGACGTGGAGGCAAGGAATCTCGCTAAAAAAGAATCCAACCTGGTGGTGCAGACTGTCGAAACGAGAAGCATTCCAGCGTTCAATCAGTTCCAGTGTCCGCATACATCCCAGTCTTTGGTGGTCATAAAACTTACTGTAATACTGAACTACCGGTTGTAATGTGTGCCCAATTAATTTACTATTATCATATAACCATTCCCCACAGCTAATATACCTGTAACTTACAATTTTGGCAATTGTAAATTCTTATTAGAGTTCCCCTACTTTTTTTGAAGAGCATATATATATATATATATATACTCTTCAAAAAAAGAAACACAAAAGGGTACAAATGGGTTATAACTCCGATTTTATGTTTCCTACCGGTTCATGCTTTGTGAATATAAGGTCATTGCATGTCCCAAACACATTCCCACGGTTACATTCGATAAAACGCAGCTACTGTACAATAAAGTTCCAAAATGTGAATATTCGCAAAAACGCAGCCACGTGCAAACCATGTCACCACTGCACGTGCGTTGTCTGCACGTGCAACATGAACACCGACAGTATAAAAGTGCAGGGTGTTCGCTTGCCTGGCCTCTGTATCTGGCCGACAGTTGACAATCCAGGACATTCAACGTCTCAGTGAACCGCAGAGAAACAATGCCATCGGCCGACTAGACGCAGGCGAATCCAGAACGGCCATTGCCAGGGCATTCCATGTGTCCCCAAGCACCATCTCCAGACTGTGGGACCGTTACCAGCAACATGGATCAGACCGTACAGAACCGCCTACGTGAGGTAGGAATTCGTGCCAGACGTCCAGTTCGAGGTGTCATCTTAACACCACAACACCGTCGACTCCGACTGCAGTGGTGCCAGATTCATCGACAATGGCCTCAACTGCGATGGAGACAGGTGTGGTTCAGTGACGAGTCCCGATTTCTGCTCCGACGTCATGATGGAAGATGTCGCGTGTATAGGCGTCGTGGTGAACGTTATGCGGCAAACTGCGTGCAGGAAGTGGACAGATTCGGCGGGGGTAGTGTCATGGTGTGGGCAGCCATCTCACACACTGGCAGAACTGACCTGGTCCACGTGCAGGGCAACCTGAATGCACAGGGCTACATTGACCAGATCCTCCGGCCACACACCGTTCCAGTTATGGCCAACACCAACGCAGTGTTCCAACATGACAACGCCAGGCCTCACACAGCACGTCTCACAACGGCTTTCCTACAGAACAACAACATTAATGTCCTTCCTTGGCCATCGATATCACCAGATTTGAACCCAATTGAGCATCTATGGGACGAGTTGGACCGACGCCTCC
The DNA here is from genome assembly GCF_016097555.1 of Gigantopelta aegis. Taxonomy (NCBI): domain Eukaryota; kingdom Metazoa; phylum Mollusca; class Gastropoda; order Neomphalida; family Peltospiridae; genus Gigantopelta; species Gigantopelta aegis. Next base: position 58,870,814 of record NC_054706.1, read on the forward strand.
GACAGCGACAACCACAGCCCCAGACCCTGCCCGAGCTGGCAGCAGCCTTGCAGGCCGAGTGGGCCACCATCCCCCGGGACGTCATCCGTACTCTGGTTGCTTCAATGGGCAAGCGGTGCCAGGCAGTTGTCAACACACGCGGAGGCCACACCCGGTATTGACTCCAGATGACCTTGACCTTGGTGGTGTGTCCTATCACTTACTCACAATGGACTAGAGTGAATTGTGAACAATCCTGCAACATTTGGTAATTATCGGACTCACCATTCAATAATTAAATCAATTCTCCAAATGTTACGACAATGTGGTTTTGCGTTTCTTCTTTTGAAGAGATATATATATATATATATATATATATATATATATATATATATATATATATATATATATATATATATATATATATGTATATACATGTATATACATGTATATATAAAAAATAAAATAAAAATTCATAACCATCAAATTTCTGCAAGTTTTAGTTTGTTCTTTCTGTATAGTAGGTATAAGTATAATAAATACAAAATCAACAAGTATTGAGACAATATTAACTTTTGATTCTCATTTTCATGGATACAGAAAAAAAATGCATTGTTGGTTGTTTTGAGTTGGGGGGGTTATGGTATTGTTTTGTGTGGATTTTTTGGGCGTTTTTTTATTTTTATTTTATTGTGTGTGTCTTGTTTGGATTTCATGTGAGAGTTTTTGGTAGTTACTTTATTTCTTTCTTACTTCCATAGTCGTATTTCTTAATATATTAATTTATCATTATTTGATTGTTTATGTTTTGTTTCAGGTAGTACGTGTAAGTGGTTTCATTTCGCAGTCTTCATTTTTTTAATATTTTTTTTTTTGGTCATATTTATGCCTTGCCTAAGCACAGATAACTATAGATGACATCGGTGCATTTTGAAAATTAAAAAACCCCAAAATATTTTCATTTTGTTTTAGAATTTAACATTTCTTAATTTTAATAACTAATTCAAACTACATGAATATTATTTTTCATCTAGTACAGCACCCAACTCCATTGTTTTTATGTTTAAGTGCTAGTATTTTTTTTAATAGAATAACAAAACAAATAATGTATATATATATATATATTTACTTCTATATAGTAGTGATATACATTAACATAGAAATATTTCCACCACCCTGAAACTCCTAATTGTTTAAGTCATAAACAAACTGGTAATCAGTATCTGGTTCAGTTTGTTGTAAGACATATTGCAATCAATGATGCACGGTCAGTCTGGGATCAATCCCCGTCGGTGGGCCCATTGGGCTATTTCTCATTCTAGCCAGTGCACCACGACTTGTATATCAAAGGCCGTGGTATGTGCTATCCTGTCTCTGAGATGGTGCATATAAAAGATCCCTTGCTGCATTAGGAAAAATGTTGTGTGTTTTCTCTGTTGACTACGAGTTAGAATGACCAAATGTTTGACATCCAATAGCCGATGATTAATATATCAATGTGCTCTATTTGTTAAACAAAACAAACTTCTTATTGCAATCATCTTAAGATGGCCTGATAGTTTTCAGTTGTTGTTTTGTTTATGTTCATTGAATGTACAAAAATATACACTATTGGTGTAAAAGCAAAAAATGGTCCTAACAGAAATACCATACAGCTTTTTGCCTCACTAACATGCGTAATTAGTAATTGTTATCAAAAGCAATTAACACATCTGTATATATACTTGCTCAAATATGTTTTGAAGGCCAAAGCGTAATTAACGCTGTATGTTTATATTTGCAGCTGTATCTTGCAAGTATATACAGGGGGAAAAAAGCCCCATGTTTTCTCGGAAATAAGATGATCAAATCGGTTTCGATTAAAACATTTTCAATTTATCATATTTAACAAATTTTTGCATGACCATTTTCTATTTTTGATACCTTGCAAGATTTGTATATATTATATATATATTATTAACTTGCTATGGAATGAATGTCTTCTTTGGGAATATTCTCTCTTTTTTTTCTTTTTTTTTGTATGCAGCATTATCTACTCTTATATAACACTTCATCTGAAAATTATATCTCTTTCTGAGTTACTTCTTGAATATAAATACACAATGTATTACTCACTTTATAGTGTATGTTCGCAATGTGTAAATTTCATTAACCACCTTTGATATCTGCAATGAAAATTATGAGTTCATATACATTTAGTGACTTGAGGTAGGATGCAGACATTTGTTTTAAAAGTAGTTATCTTGGGCATATGGCCTCAATAACGGAATAAATATCTTGTCTGTCTTGTCTTGAAAACAAAACGAAATTTATCTGCATAAATGTTTTTTACGGTTTACAGTAACTGATGTTTTCATAACCTGATATGACAATGTATTCTAGATATTCATTTCAAAACCATCTGTCCATCTAACATAGCTCATGTCCTGAAAAACCCTAAAATATGTTATCGTCAATGTTTGGGTTTTTTAAATAAAACATTCAGTTTGTCTGCATGTAATGACATTTTTGCATGCTGTATATACAATACTTACATGTAGTATGACTGTAAACATTTAATTTTAATAATACAGTTGAACACCTGTAAACCGGACAGCCACAGATTGAAGTAAAAAGTCCAGTTTTAAAGGGTATCCAGTTTAGAGAGGTTCAGTACTGATATTTAAAAAGGGACCGTCAAAAACATTCAGTATTTAGGGAATTCCAGTTTATAGAGGAGTGCTGTTTTCAGTGTAGTTTTGTAAAAAAATTAAAAAAATAAAAAATAAATAATTAAAAAGATTTGTGTTAAAATATCTTCAGTTTTTTGCTCTTTATGTTTTGATAGCTAAATGTGTTAAAAGATCAAAGTTTCATATTTAGGTCAGGTATTTTGATTACGGTGAAGTTATTGTGTCATGTGAATGTCTCTCCCCACCCCCCCAAGTCTGTGGTCTGGCCCAAACAAGTTGCCCATAACACAATGGACGATTTTAGCCATTTGTTCAGCTGTTGTGATTTTCGGGTCAGTCTGTGTGACTAGGGGGAAGGTGTCATAGATCAGAGCTCATGAAAAGTATTAATGCAAACAGAAAATTGTCAAAGTTTGTGGATGTGGATAATTTTTGGCATACTTCCATCAGAGAACTGTTCAAGCACGCCTGTCATGGGCCCAACCTTTGACTTCGCCAGAGTTCTGTCCATGACAGGGAGAGGATATCAAAGTTTTCTTTAGCTTTGTTTTTGTTTGTCTCCCACTGGTCCAACAGGAGGGTATTATATGTTTCGTCTCGGTCAGTCTGTCCCTCATAAAAGTTTCTGGACTTTTTTTTTTGTAACGCCTCAAAATATTGAGATGATACAAATGTAGTTTGTGCATAGTTTCATGAGGATTGGTCTATTTAAAAAAGGTTATGGCCCTTAGGCCCAGTAGAAAACATGTATTGTTTTAAACAATATGTTTATTACAGCCACATTTGCTGTTTTGGGATTGGCGAACAGGCATACACCTATATTAAGACCTCTCCCTAAATATGTATTGCTTTAGCAGTTCTCTTAGAATGTATTCAGGAAACGAGAAAATCATCCAGTTTTTCTTCAGTTCTGATTTATTAAAAATGTGTTAATCGTCGTTACTGTGTTGTTCTTCAGGTGGTTGGGTTCACTCCATCTCGTTCTCTCCAAGTGGCGATCGCTTGGCCTGGGTTGGCCATGACTCCAGTGTCTCCGTCGTCGACGCAGCTAATGGAAATAAGTCAGTTTCTTTGATTTTTATCTTCTTTTATTGTCATAAATATAATTAGAAGATTCGTGACAAGTGGGGTTTTTTAATATGGAAAATATTTTTTGAGTGTGTGTTAACGGTATTCGTTGAGGCTCTGTCTAGAGTAATGGAGATTTACTAGAACAGGTTGATATTTTACATATTAAAAAACATGATTTGCGAATTCTGTTTAACCTATAAAACTTCTAAAATAACATTTTTGTTGATATTTAGTAAATTACAGTTCTAAAGTTGCCTTCTTCGGTAATATGACATCACGAATAGCACAATTGTAGTTTGATGTCACACACTTTGACGAAATCTTATTACAACGTTATGTTCAGGAATACAGGTCTTGTTTGGTTGTAAACAAATGACCCAATTATAGCTAAAAAAATTATTAACCAGGTTAATGATGATAAACGTGAAGTGGGTTTATGACAGGAATATTATGGGTAAGTTATAGGATAAATATTTACTTCTTGTTTAGAAACAATTTACAAAATATGTTTACTTCATATTGTATTATCTATACTGAAAACCAAAAGAAATGCAAATTGGGGTTATGGTTAATTATTATTTTAGTGTTTATTTTATCTTAATTATCTAGCTATTGAAATGTTTTTGATGCCTGGTAAAATTAATTTTAGACTGGCTATCATCAAAGACAACTTCCTGCCCTTCATGGGAGTGACGTGGGTGACAGAAAACAGCCTTGTTGCTGGGGTGAGTATAAGCTGAACATCGGCGGGGTTTTTCTTCTTTTTGTTTTCTTTTTGTTTATTGGGGTTGGTTTTTTTGGTCGTTCTATTTTGTTTATTAATGTTTGATGACTGACTAAAATTGTAAACATTCAGTTATATTAATTTTTGTTTTTTAAATGTAAACAGTTTCATTGCTTTTTTTATTGTAATTTTTACAAAAATAAAAAATCCATTTGAGACACCTCAGCATCATTACACTGACATTAGTGGCATCATGATTCTTAAAGAAAAATATTCATACTTGGTGTCTAGATTTTAATTTTTATGTTGCAGAACTTCGAACTTGGACAGAGCACAATATTTCATGAGAACCATTTTCTGTTCTTGTGTCAGAGTATATTAAATAATTAATCAATATTCTCTAATGGTGTTGTTAAACGAAACAAGCTTTAACTGTGACTGTTATTCCAGGGCTATGACTGTAACCCTATGGTGTTTACATACTCGAACACTGGAAGCTTGACCATGGTCAGCAAACTGGACATTCCACAGGAGAAGGAATCTGGACAGATAAGGTAAATGTCTTACTTTACAGTACTGGAGTCAGAGAGACGCTTGAACAGAATGTGACAAGGCATATAACTCAAACTTTGACAAATTTTAAATAGCAGTTCTGTTACTATAATCTTTCTGAAAATTTGAAAAATGTTTCCATTAATCTCCAAGATTTTAGGGTGCATAATTTTACCCTTTATACCCTCTGGTAGAAACCCTGGTTAGGTGTATCTGAGTATATACATGTACACTGTTATCAGTTTTTGTATCATCTCAATGAAGGCAGATGGCATTATGCATTAATGAATTTTAATTTGAAAGTATTTTAATTTTTAATTTTTTTTTAAATAAGATTTTTAGAATTTGTTTTTGTTTTTTTACACTAAAATAGTTTAAACTTGGTGAGACATTTTATCAATCTGATTAAAATTAGCTCTACTGGTCTACCAGTAGATCTAACAGCATTGCGTGGACTCCCATGTCCAGGTGACATTTCATCTATAAATAATTTAAATATCGACCAATTACACTTCACCTTTTATAGTGTTATTCGGGAGCATACAAATTCTAAAAATATCGGGCAAGACTATTTATGCAATAGGCAAACTTGTTGGTCTATTTCAACATTGAAAAAACAGGGGGGAAAGTGCAGAAATAAACTCTGGATTGTATACTAGTATAAACAGATCTTATGGCTATACTATCACAGTTTTTTTTCCGTCTTGAAACAAATTTTATATAAAATTTTATATTGAAATTAGTTTCCGGCATACTTTGTAATTCACCCAAATCATTTCGTATACCCTAGGCATAATCCCGAATGTTTTCAAATTCTTTTCAAATCACTGGCATGATTTTGCAAGTAAGGTTTTGATTGGTCGAATGAAAGGTCAACTGGACATGAGCTCTAATGGGCTGCTGTTAGATCCACATGTAATAGTGGAGCTAATTTTAATTAGATTGACATTTTATTTCAGTGGAATTGTTTTAAAGTAGTAGCTCAATGCTACTTCAATCCGGGCTCACTCTGTCAGTGTCCATTGCCAAATTAGCAACTGCTAATTTTTATACAAAGTGGCTACAGCATTTAGTATCAAACTAATTAAATTGTGTTTAAATTAGCCACTTTTTAATAATTTTGAAACATATAGTCTGTATATCTGAAAAATGGCTAAAACCAGATTATTTTCAGTGTGACCTCTGTTCAAATATGAAAGTTGAATCTGATTGAATAATAATTATTGCAAATGTTCACTGCTGATGATAAATCTTGTTTCCAGATCTGATAGTATAGACTTAACGGAGAATGGCGATATAGATGAGATTGACGAAGAACCCATATCTATACAGAGGTGGACAATCAGAGCATGATTGTTTGCATTGTTTTAGAGTTGACATTAATTCCTAATTGTAGTGTAGGACAAAGCATGAAATTGTGATGATTAAGCATACATAAAAATTGAGACTGGGGATGTCTGGTACAATGGTTCAAATCTTTAATTTCCAAGGTTTTTACAATTACAAGCTGCAGGATTTTGTAAAAACATACGTTTCCGGTATTGTGTCGGTTGGGTATTGGTAGAATCACAGAACTGAAAATCTGTTATCAGGCACCTTTGCAGGAATTTTAGCGAGGGTGGAGGGGTCTAGACTGATGAGCGACGTTTAGGAGGGTGAACTCATCTGTCATGCACCCTTGGAAAATATATTGGAATTTTTTTAAATTTGTTTTAGCAAACCCACCTGCACACATGCCTGATTATCTATTACATAATGTAACATAATCTACAATTGCAATGATTACTGAAAAACAGTATCCTATGGGTTCTGATGATAACAGGGCACAGAACCGTAAACGATAGCACCAGTGACAGTTGCCGTATGAATTGCTGTAGGTTGGGGACTTCAGACTTAATGATAGCACCAGTATCAGGTGCTGTATGAATTGCTGTATGTTGGGGACTTGAGACTTAATGATAGCACCAGTGACAGTTGCCGTATGAATTGCTGTAGGTTGGGGACTTTAGACTTAATGATAGCACCAGTGACAGTTGCCGTATGAATTGCTGTAGGTTGGGGACTTCCAACTGATGAAAGTTGTTTGCTGCTGGATCAAAAACTAACTTGCCGTTGGTTGAATGGATAATTTGTGGTTTTTGTATTTGTTTCTAAAGTTACTGCCATAAACTTGCTGTATGCAAGCTCAAAATTGCAATACATGTAGGTGAGCATTTTGCCTATGGCAAAAACATTTTAAAGTTGTAAGTAACAAATTCTTCAGTTCAATCCCTGCAATATTAAACCAAAATAACAGCTGAAGTGTGTGCTCAGGACAGCATACTTGAACCACAATTGAGAATAAACACAAAATAAATGTATACCGGTACTTAGACAGAAGCATAGTATCCTTAACATTTTTCATTTGCCCAATATATACAATACAAAAACGTTATCTAGCCAATTGTAGTATCAGCTGATGTATTTCTAAATTATGTCTAAAATATGTGAAAAACTACAACTAAAAATATCTTTTGAAATTGATTGCCTGCACGATAATTAAAATATCCTACTAATTTGTTATTAATATTGATTCTAACATAGTAATTAATTTAGTATTATATGTGTAATTGCTAATTATAATGTAGAAGATGTTTTTTACTTTTCTTACACACCCATTGGTGAGAACACCATAACGTTATTTTTTTTATAACACATGGTTGTTTACACATGTATGTGTGTTAACAATTTCAAGATATACGACTGGCTGCTCCTAGGTGATGACCAGGTCACCACTGCCATACATCCAATAAAAAACTACACGATATGAAATCGATTACATTGTGACATATAGTTAACCTGACAATCATGGGTCTGTAACACATAAGCTAGCTACAAGTGCAACGGCTGTAAATAAATTTGAGTCGAAAAAGATGTTAAAATTTGCTTAAAACCTGGTTTTTGAGGATCTGTAAGAAATAGAATAATACGTTCGTGTCCGTTAGATACCATTTATCTCACAACCTTTGCTCGTTAGATATATTTTAAAACAACTTTCTCATTCATGTACATGTATTATTCTCTATGTATAGAACAGAAACTGGTTTTGGAGGCCAGATCCAGTTTTTTTTTTTGGGGGGGGGGGGGGGGGGGGGGGGGCAGGTGAGACATGTCGACAGAAATTTTGGTATTAATTATGAGTAAGAAACAAAGACAATGTTGATGGGCTGCAGCACATCACCAAAGAGGGTGCCAACTTCTTCACATTACATTCTCGACGGTCTTCCACTAATCTAGGCCAGCGATAAAACACATTTTGTTTACATTTTTCTTCTAACGACATGAGGAAGAAATGAATTCATATGGAATAAGTCAGCTAATTTTATTCTAAGTATTTTATAATTATTTGTTAGATATCGGTAAATCAGGAAAATACTGCATTGTGATATTATCAGTGCCTTAGTTAGGATTTTTTGTTTGGGGGGTTCAACTGAGTAGTTAATAGCCTAAAACTCCTTAAACGGTTAAGAAGAGAATTTTCTTTAAGTTTCTATAATTTTTTCTGTATTTTTTTCGTCGTCTCCCCCCCCCCCCCTCCCTCCTTGCTAGCTACTGCCCTGATTATTGAGTTAGGACTGGAACATTATAAAAAAACATTTTTTTATTAATGCATCTGATAAATGCTAATTTAGAAGATTGCACTGCAAATCTTGAGTTGATTTCAATAAATTTACTTCAGTTTTTCTCATTTCGATTCTACAAAATATGTTGGCATTTGTTTTGACAGCTACCTGTATCCATGTTTTGTTAGTTGGTAGTAATTTTCTTCTCCTTTTATGCAACCCAATAGCTAATGTATTTTAAATGCTTGGGTTTCGTTATTCATTTATTCATTCCTTTTATACAGAGCACTACAGAAATGAAGTGTGGAGCTAACATTGTAAATCTAGTTAATATAAACAACAACTCATGGACTGTTTTGCCTGTCCAGAATGCATTTCTTTTAAGTTTAGTTCTTTTCTTGTTCATTTGATGATTACTTTCTTTTGACATAAAACAATTATACTTTCTCAGTTAGCATTTGTTTTTCTGTTTTATTATGTTTTAATTTTTATTTTATTCTTGGTGATATTATTGGTTAAAAATAAATGCATCAAGTAATTATTACACCGACACAATGGTCATATTACTTTCTTTTGACATAAAACAATTATACTTTCTATGTTAGCATTTGTTTTACGGTTCGATTTTTTTAAATTTTGTATTTTATTCTTGGTGATCTTACTGGTTAAAAATACAATGCATCAAATAATTATTACACAAATACAATGGTCATATTTTTGTATTACATTAATATCCCGCTCACATTTATTTTATTATTTAACGACTTTGTCCGTTATAAATATTTTATTTGATATTTTATTTCTTCCCTGGAGCATCAGCCAAATTGAAAATTAGACAAATAAAGAGATATAGTTATATTAAACCACCTAATTCATTTAAATATAGAATTTACATTCAGGTGTTAATCCTGGAAAGCATGTAAACCTTGAGTGTGCATGAAATTACTTGATACTAATTTCAAAACCATTATAGTCCAAATGTGCAGCTTGGATTTAAAGTTTTAATTCATGTGTGTGTGGTTGTGCTACTAATACTAATTAAAAAAAAAAATCATATTAAATGGTTTTTAATCGATGCTCTTCAGTATTAGGGATAAGTGGATATAATTATATTCTTTAAAGATCATAAAAGAAGAATGCTTTTTTAACAGAAGAATTCTTTGACCCTCAAAAATAATTATTTATTTTCATTCAGTAACTATTGCATTTCTTCCTATGGACGGGCGTGATGTAGTCCAGTGGTAAAGCGCTCACTTGTTGTTCGGTTGGTCTAGGATTGATCCCCGTTGGTGGGCCGATTAACTATTTCTTGCTCTAATCAGTTAGCTATTTCTCGCTCTAGTCAGTGTACCAAGATTGATACATCAAAAGCTGTGGTATATGCTATCTTGTCTGTGGGATGGTACATATAAAAGATCCCTTGCTACTAACGAAAAAAACAAAAAACATTGCAGGTTCGTCTCTAAGACTATATGTTAAAATTATCAAATATTTGACATCCAATAGCCAATGAATAATAAATCATTGTTCTCTAGTGGTGTCGTTAAACAAAAAAAACTTTAATTCCATAATGATCTGAAATTCAACTCGGAGGTCATAATTTTCCTCACAATATTATACCAAACGATCACAGCACCCCGCAGATTATGTTTTACTGTCTTCCTATGGAGAGGTCCAAATAATCCAACACTTTGGTCAAATGGCTATCATGCCTAGGGAATCCACTTAGGTCAAGTCACTACCCCTTCACTCTTATGGTCCGTGCATGCAGTTTGCTTTTGGACCAGTCCATTGTTATTGGGAGAAAATAGGTGTTAGGTCAGGTTAAATATTCATGAAAAGGGAAGGCACGATTTTATTCAGTGTTAGTAATTTTCATATTGTTTTCAACACAATAGATGACTCCATTTTTTTTTTATGCGAAGGAAGGAATGTTTTATTTAATAATGCACCGAACATATTTTAATTACAGTATTATGCCGTCAGATATATGGTTACATTTTTTATGTGTTGCTGATGAGTAAATTGTTCAATATAGTTATAATCATCTGTGTTTTTTTCTTTTCAGTGCTATGAATCGCTTTAAGAATCTGGACAGGAAAAATACTGCTGACGATTCCTCCACTGATCTCAAAACTCAGCATCAGAATACCATCACGTAAGATAGCAATTACAACAGTGCAGAAAACCAGGGCACAATATTTCGTTTCTGGGGCATATCTTTCTTATCAATTCACATAAGATCATCTAACCTTGCATGCAAGTACAACTTGGTAGGCAGTGTGACCTACTTTTCACATTAAAGGGTCATTCCTGAGTTTGCTGCATTGTAAGATGTTTCTGACTAATAAAATATTTCTACGATTAAACTTACATATTTAATATATTTTCTTGTTTAGAATATCAGTGTCTTTATATTCAATGTGTTTCTGGTCATATTAATATTTGTAAGAAGCCCAAACTGGATTTTGTCCTCGAATAATTTTGTACGTATCAATTTTATATTATATTTAAATAAAATGACATTTAACCTAGTACAAATATTAGAACAATCAGAAACACGTTTAATATACAGCCACTAATATTTTATGTAGATATATACATTTGATATGTGATTACAATCGTTAAAAAGTCTGTTAGTCGATAACATCTTAAAAATTACTGCACATGAAAGGAAATCCTTTCCTGGCCATATATTGCTATTAATTTATATAGGATCGTCAAACCTTGCATGCAAGTACAACATGGGATGGTAGTGTGTTGCATACCATAACTAGGTCACTGTGACCTACTTTTGACAGGTGTATCATGTAACTCACCAGTACTCTTTTTTTTTAAAGATATTGCTGAGTATCTTTTAAAGAAAAGGATTGTGTGTTTTATGCCATTTCAAAACTCAACACAAGAATACAAAATATGGAAAGCCTTCAGCTAAAGAATTTTTTAAGCATATTAAGTACTGTGTATATTTTAAAGGAAGGAATTATATGTTTTAGCCACCTCAAAACTCAACACAAACTATGCAGTCTTTGGCTCCATTTGTAAACCATTTTGTTTTTGAAAAATATATTCCTGAACATCTTTTACGAGCACCCCAGCACATTGTTTAATCAGTATCTATTAGGTTTCTAACATAGATGGGAAAATTTGTGATACTTTAGCTACAATATTTAGATGAAACCCAGTTTGGCTAGTATGAAGTCTGAAAAAAAGGATGTCGCACTACACTGTTTAATCAGTGACTATTCACAGTCAGTGATTTTCTTTTATTGGTTCGATCGGAGAGGACTGTAGGTTTAGTCACTGTCCTTCTGTCTGTCTATCCGTCCATTTGATCCCCCATGCAGTTTTCCGGACGTTTTTTTTCTTGCAATGCCTTAAAATGTAGAGCTGAAATTGTTCTGTTTAGCTTAGGAGATACGAAAAATTGTTTTCCAGACTCTTTTTTTTTTTAACTGTGGTTCAAGATATTGAAATCTTTTATATAGTTTTATCATCTACTATTACAGATCTTGTTTGACTTTCATGGCAATTTACCCATTCTTCACAGAGTTATGGCCCATGAATGTAGAAGATAAGAAAATTTGTTGGGACCTGTAGGAGACATGTATTGCTTTAGCAGTACTCTCAGAATGCTTCTCATTAACGACCTGATATATAAATTTGTTATGATCAAAACTAAATACATTGTGTTACTCTCTTAAAATATTTTCCCCTGGGTATGAAAGAGATGGGTTCCAGGGCTTCTCCAGATTAAGACAAATAGAGGCATACAAATAAGAAGTATGTTTAGCACTAAATGTGCATGGTACTGAAATAAACGTGTTTACCTTTACAGTCAAGTGTTGGTGCACACTGGCACCAAGGAGAAATGTACGAAGCTGTCCACTTCGGGAGTTGATGGAAATATTATTATCTGGGATTTGAAGGTGAGTGCTTTCATGAAGCATGTCATAGGTTAGACTGTTTGAAACATGATAGACTACACTGTTAGTACAATTTATCCTGTAACCACCATTTCTATTGACAGAATATGATGATAGATAAAGCAAAGTCGTATCCATATAGTAGCAGGATATGAGTTTTGATGTCACTCATGCGACATCACATGCATAGCTACATTACAAAATTGCTTATTTGACCTCTAGGTTATCGTACAGTGCGGCTGAAATAACAGAAATAATAGCTTCCCCATAATTTTTATGGTCTGCAGGATAAAGATAATAACTAGTTAATATGACATCGAATATCTGCTTTATCCTGTTCAGGACGAATGAGAAATTCCACTCGGCAGAACCTCACTGAATTTCCCATTCTTACCTTCACAGGATAAAGCAGATATCCGACATCATTAACTAGTTAATCTCTATTTAGTATAGTTGGTTGTAGGTCCTTTTGGTCATCTAGTCCAAATATCACATAATATTCCAGGTCTGCAGCTACATAGTTGAGGGGGGGGGGGTATTTGCCCCTCCCCTATATTTATTCTAGACCGTATATTTTACGCAAATTTTATTAAAGTTAGTTTGTTTCGTTTGACACCACTAGAGCATATTGATTTATTAATCATCGGCTATTGGATATCAAATGTTGTGTAATTTTGTCACATAAGACTTAGTTAGAAATGAAACCTGCTACATTTTTCCATTAGTAGCAAGGGATCTTTTATCTGCACTATCCCACAGACAGGATAACACATACCACAGACTTTGATATACCAGTCGTGGTGCACTGGCTTTTTATTAATTTTAAAAGTAACCATGTAGCTTCAGATGATAAAATCATATTTTAAGGCTTCACAACATTAAAATTTCTTTTTGTACACTCAAATAGGCACTGATACGTGTATCCTCCAAATTGTGTCCACCTCAGTAAAAACCAGACCCCTCACCCTTGAGGAAAAAAGTTAGTTGTCACCCAGTGAGTAACCAGCCATTGAATTTATGGACTTTTTTTTGTTCTCTCGGTGGAATGCAAATCACTTGCTTGGGAGCATGTGAGGTGAGTGATTTATCACTTGTCTGATATTTTCAAACGTAAAGGACTGAACATTGTTATTTTCTTTTCTTTCAGACTCTGGAGAATGGGATTGCTGCTCTAAAGATAGCCTAGGTCGACTGGTGGTGTTCCAAACACTTTCTGTGGAGAGCTTTATCATGTGCAGGGAAAAGATTCACAGATTCATGGACTGTTCATATCTTCCAGTTCTGCTGATTAGCAAATACGCTTAGACTAGTATTAGTATTTACCCACTGAACTTTTTATTTAATCCAAGTTACAGGATTGGACGTTCTGTGCTTATTTCCTCCTTTGTTGCAGCTATTAATAACCTTGACTTAGTTTCAAATGCGAAGGAGCTCTCTTGTTCAACCCAGCTTTGGCAGGATAATTATTTTTGTGGAAAAAAAACCTTTATAATTTTTTTTTTTTTAAACCCCACGTAGATAGCAAAAGATTGGTTCCTAAACCTCCCAAAAAGGCATCATATTAGAACTTTTTTTATCTGACTGCTTTCTTCTGGCTTCTGGCATCTGTGAGGACTCTAGCAGATTATTTTTATAATTTCTGTAAAGAAGTTGAATAAAAAGGACATATTGACTTAAGGATTATGCTTGTACACTGCTACATGTTAATCGGTTTAAGAGATATTACATTATTATATACATTTAATTGTAAAAAAATGTATTGCAAAATAAAAAAACAAGGATTTTTAAAAAACGTTTTGTTTTTGTTGACAGGTTTTTTACATTTATTTGTAGTTAAACAGGACAACGGGAATTTGAAAACTAAATCAGTATATGCGTGGATCACTTGATACACACAAGCACCTCCATGATGGTACACAGATCAGTTTTGATGAAACAAAAGAGTTGGGTGGGTGTAGAACTACTAAATGTAGCTTTGAGTGGTTTAGAAGTACTCCCATGTTGGAAGTACGATAAAAATTTCTTTGTACACCCACCACTTGCAGAATAAAATTTTAGTTACATCTAGTCTGTCCAGTGACCCTACTTTTTGGTCTCCATCCTATTTTTCCTACTATTTCTTCAAAATACCTTCTGTTTTTGTTTTACTTTGCCGCATGCAATTTAAAATGTTGCTAATTTCAGTAAAGTGTGTATATTGCATGTGTGGGGTTTTTTTTAATGCAGGTGTTTTAATGCAGGTGTAGTTGCACTTGTGGGCAGGCTTTGCAAATTTGGCCCCTAGTGTCTGAAAAATGAGGGCTAGTAACAATTTTTAAATTCAGTATATATACTCTGTCAAAAAAGAAACGCATAGGTGGTAGGGAAAGAAGAAAAGTGTTTGATTTTTAAAAATATAACGATTTTAAAAAATATAGTTTTTTTGTACAATGTTGCTGAATGACCATGTTTGTGAATGTTCCTGGAATGGGACAGCATGCCCAAATGCACCCTAAAACAAATTTAACGCACTTTGTGCGACAATTGCAGGAAATCGGCGTGAAATGGTCAGATTGGGATAGTGATGGGTATTTAAAGCTGCAATGATGTCTCATTTCCATTTCGATGTAGACGAGTTAGATGCCAAGACTAAGCCTGCGGAATCAAAACATTGCAATAGGCCGCCTCCAGTTAGATGAATCGCAGTCAGCAGTTGCATGCCACATGAACGTCCATCAAAGCACCATTTCACGTCTCTTGGACAGGTACCAGCAGTTTCAATCAGCTGAAGACCAGCCCAGAAGTGGAAGACCTTGCATAAAAACTGCAGCACAAGATCGCTTCATCCGGGTTCTGCACTTGCATCACCAAACACTGCTGGACGCATACCTGGTTTGAGAAGGGTGTCTGCACAAACCATTCGGAACCGACTTTGAGAAGCTGGTTTACGGGCTAGGAGACATTGGCCCTGTCCTGCGACGTCAACATCAACATTTACATGTTCACTGGTGTACGTATGTACAGGGGTGGAACTTGGGAAGTATGGTTCAGCGACGAGTCACGTTTCTTTCTACAGCGACGTGATGGATGACAACGTGTTTACAGACACCGCAATGAACGTTTGCCAACAACTGCATTGCCCAAGTTGACAGATTCGGTGGAGGGAGTGTCATGATGTGGGGAGCCATCTCATACACCGACAAAAGTGAACTTGTGTTCGTACATGGCAACCCGACAGCTGTATGCAACTGGGATGAAATTCTTCGCCGTCACATGCTTCCCATTTTTGATTGACGGAGAGAGAACCCTTTCAGCAGGACAATGCCAGGCCGCATATGGCACGTGTAACAATGGATTTCCTACAGAATGAGAACATTAATGTGCTGCCATGGCCATCAAGATCGCCAGATCTCAACCCCATTGAACATCTATGGGATGGACTGGACAGACGTGTACGCCAGCGTGACTGAAGCCTCAGATGCTTCCGCAACCGTCACATGCACTGCAGGAAGAATGGGCTAGGATTCCACGTGCCCGGATTCAGAGACTCATTCAGTCCATGCCAAGGAGATGTCGCGCAGTGATTGTTGCTGCTGGTGGCCACACAAGGTACTGATTTCAGCGCCCTTGTGTGACGCTGTTTGGTAACGAAAAACGCCTCCACTGCCCTCAGTCCATAGCAAGAACATTGTCACATACTCATGTAAACTTTGACTGTGATACGATCATAAATAACGAAATTATGCCACTTTGTATTAAAGAGATAATTCCATTAATATTTTGCCTATGCGGTTTTTGAGTATAATTTGTAAAACAATTTTTAAATCCAGTATATAATTTGTTAATTGCTATACATTATAAAAAAACTTGTGCTGTTTTAATCCTATTTTTCCTTTTTATTTTCCTACTCATTTTATAAACTCAATCCCATACTCTCCGAATATTTAATAAAATGTGAGCCACTGAATACTGCGTGAAAGAAATCCACCGACATTAAAAAAAAATAAAAAAATGTTAAAATATTTTTAATTGATAGAATTAGCATGAAACTGAACCTGTGATTTACATATCAATGACAAATTTTTAAAATAATGTAAAACTACCTTAATTATCTTTGGATGTGGCATCTTATCTTTCATTGGAAGTTTGTAGGCCCCATACAGAAAAAGTTGTATATTTTATAAAATTATTTTCGGATGTGGTATTTTATCTATAATTGGAAGTTTGTATACAGAAAAAGTATTTTATAAACGTGGTTTCCATTCAACTTTCTTAAATATTAAACTAAATGTGTTTAATATGTTCAGCTCCTACCACTAAAATTACATACTTGAAAATACCCAAATAAATGTATGCAGAAAGATGTTTCATATCAAAATGGTTATATATAATAATTTATTAAGTATTAAAAACATTGATAACCTGTTTCCTTCGGGCAATGCTTGATAAAATTATACAAATGGCAAATTTTTAAGGAACCCCATTTTTTAATTGAAAACAAAATCCCTATAATTCTTTGTGAAAAGCCCTAAAACCTGGGGGGGGGGGGGGGGGGGGTGATAACTGGGAGAGGGGGTTGTGAAAGTTTACAATAAAGCTAGTATTTACTTCCAACATAATGATTGCAATTTTTGCAGGAAACGAAACTCCTGGATTTGCTACAATGGTAGCATGTTTCCTACCCATAGAACTTTTATTAACAAATAAAATTACATAATACATGTTCTTGTTCAGGAATATTGTTCTTTTTATAAATTAGGAAATAAAATTAAGTTTGTGCTAGGCCTACTATACAAAAATAACATTTTAAATAAGAGGGGGGGAAAAGAAGTTAATACAGTAAAATGTAATGCTAGTTGCCACCACAAGATGCATACATGTACATGTATAAATAGCAAGTTAAAAAAAGAGTAGTACACAAAAATATACAAAAGTAAAAAAAAAAAAAAAATTGATATAATGTATACAATTTAAAGAATTAAATGATGTATATAAAAGGACATAGACTATATATATATACACACAAGTTTATTCACATTGAAGAATAAAAAGACATCTTTAAAAAGGCATTTTACATTAACATATACGTGTATTTTAGAAAATACTTTCGTTGCATGAGTATCTTTGGTCATTTGGCTATACACACTGCAGTGTCATGAGCTAGCCTAGATACATGCTGCATGACAAAACATGTATCAGTATTTATAACAATATAAAATATACATATACTGTTAATAAATTACAGAATCTGGTGTGCAATATGTATGGCCAAGGCTCAAAATGCACAATTTAAAAATATATATATATATTACAAGCAGCTTTTGCCTTCAATCTTAGTTGCCAGTATTCCACCAAAACTGATAACTCTGATTTTCAAGAGTGATAATATAAATCTTATGCTTTTATCTGCATTTGTCTCCAATCTTTCACACTATTATTGAATTTAAGTACAAGTCGGTATTTAGGATTCTGATGTTGAGACTTGATTTCAAGAATTGCTTCCTACTTTCTAGTATTTGTTTCCAGATTAAAATCTAAGAAGCAAAGATTGTTTTCCACTCCACAAAATAAAAGCCGAACCCTGGTTTAACTTGCAATCTCAGACATTTAATATTTCAGCATTTGGAATAGATGACATTTCTTTGGGTGATGCAACCTTTTATTTTGTTTGATCAAGGCAATATGAGATGCATGGCTATTTCTTACAACCTATCATTTCTGGTTTTCCACTGAGAACAAAAACCCGATAAAACTAAAATTTATATATTTGGCCGTTATAAATATTAATTTAAAAAACTGAAAAACATCAATACATTATTTTAAAACATTTTAAACCTAAAAGATATGTAAAAATTAAATTCAAATGGCAGCAATAAATCTTAAACAATTAAAAAAACTGAAAAACATTAATACATTATTTAATTTTTAAAAAACCCAATAAAATAAACAATAAAAGTTATGTTAAAATGGCAGTAATGAATAATAACATTGTTCAATTAATTGCATTGTTAAAAATTCCTTAAGTCTACTATCATTATAAAACTGTAGGAATGAATAAAGGAATGAATGCTTAATGACATCCCAGCACAAAAATAAACATTGGATACTGGGTATCGAACAGAAAGCTGTATGCCAAAACATGACTCGATGTGGAATTTACTTGTAAAAATAGACAAGCATATGTTTTTCAGCACCATCTTTCCAATAAGGGAAGTAACTGTCAATGTATAACTGAGAACAAAGTGATTTGACATATTCAGTCCGACGCCCAGCCCCTGGCCATGCCAGAGACCGGATGTTGGATGGATATCCCTGAACCTTTTTTGGATATAGGCATGTTAATAAAGTTGAAAGAAAGATTTGACATTATTATTAATTTTAATTTAATATACATACCTTCTGTCCCTATAATCTTTTTAAATAGGGTTATAATATGTGTCAATATAAAATATACTAGCACCATCTTTCAGATAAAGGTATAGTATGGAAACTGTCTAGGAATAATTACGAATATTATTATCATTTAAATTTAATTATGTACCTTCAATCCCTAAATTATTTGTGAAATAGCCCTAAAAAGCATCACTATCATTACTACATTGAATAATATCTGTAGCTATAAAGTGCATTTCATTTTTAGTACTAAAGAACTTAAAATGTCAACATTAAATATACATTTTTAAAACAATTTCTATATCATCTCTTGTAGCCCAATGCCACATACCAGTCATTAAAACAGATGCTTTCTTTTTGGTTATAAATGTTTTGCATAGATGTGTGGACTATATATTGCATAGTTTGCACTATAAACTAGAGAAAAATAGATTTAATTTCATGAGTATCTCCACTCTAACATCAAAGATCCGAAATGGATGTTTTCTACATAACCAACAATAAAACATTCTAATAAAAAGTACCATTAACTCTTGTATAACTCATATGCCATTAATTATCTTTTTAGTACATTTTTGAAAGATCATTATTTCACAAACTGATTTCTGTGATCACTTTAAAAAAAAACATTCAGCAAACTCCAATTTCCATCATGAGTATAAAATATCAACATATACTCTTCAAAAAAAGTAGGGGAACCTGAAATTTTAATGTTAATATCAACTATTAGACCGAACATACATTTTGACCACAGACATCCTAATAAAGAATGGTCAGGTCTGTTTATCAACACACCGAAACACATTCCACAGTTTGCATGTGCATTGATCACGTGTGTGGGGTGTCATTATCGATTTTGACAATTTTCAGGAAGTTCGATTAATCACTGTAATATTATTTCTGTCAACCTTTTTCATTCTGTTGATCATACAGTTGTTATTGTTTTGTTTTTAGTCATTTTTATTGTTTGAATATGCGATTTACTGATAAAAAAACCCGTCAACTTTCAAATTTCACTTCTGACCCCAATCGTCCTTCAAGATCTTTGGTGGTCATAAAACCTACTGTAATGCTGAACTACCGGTTGGGCCAGTTAATTCACTATTATTATATAACCATTCCCCACAGCTAATATTGGAGTTCCCCTACTTTTTTTGAAGAGTATAGTAGGGATCGAAATTTTTGGTATATGTAAATACACGTGTCACGGGGATCCTATAATACCCGTAACTGAATGAAACACGATTATCCAAATATCTCTCCTAACTGTATATTAGATCTCTCTGTAACGGGCAGTTATACCCGCGTGGCTCGTCTAGGTATGATCAGAGATAAGATCTTATATAAAGTATATGTAATATAGTACGTTTAGTTCACTAGAAAACACAACAAAACACAATACACTTTGGAATCTGTATTAACCTACGCTGACAAATGTACTGCCGCAGTAGTTAATTAACAACAACAAATAATAACAACCCAGAACTGATCACTTAATTAGTTAATCTCTAGGTGTCTAGTTTACACAATATTGTAATCACTTCACCGTGACACAACACCCACACGTGTGATAATTGAGAAACGCTTCCAGGGGAACTTAATTAATAAAGGAATTACAACTCTATTCCTAACTGGTTAATTTTTAATTAACCCTTAACTACTCATTCAGTAACCTTGTAATACAGAATTAATACTGGTACCTATCACAATAAAGACAATAACCTACAGTTTACCTAGGTCCTCTAGGATGACTGGTTAAGCTTTATATATATTAGAACAGTGAGCCTACAGTTTACTGCGTCAGATTACCGGCAGCACCGTCTAAATAATATTGGTATAATACAGTATTAAACTATTTAAAGTCACATCAATCACATCAAGGTTATACAACAGATCAGAAATAATATTTACCAAGTCCAAACGGACGCGTTCCCTGGAAGCCTTCCGTGATATCTCTAAAACCCTAGCTATTTATTATAAAATCCCAGTATCGCCTGGGGGTACATCGCGGCAACGAATACCTACAAGTGATATTTCCACAGCGACCAAGACGACAATATTCCTTAGATGGCCAGACTTGCTGACGCCTAGTCGCCAAAATCACGGTCGTAAAAACCGCACTCGCGGAGGTATTACGTAACTACTGGCCACATGGCCTTCGCACCTGGGTTGGGTGTGTATTAGGCACAGCTCCACCACGATCGCGCGGAGGTATTACGTAACAAGTGCCCACCTGGGCTTAAGTGCATATTGGAACTGCACACGGCCCTCTAAAACAATTAATATCGCCACAGGCGAAAACAAAATTAAGAGCATGTTCCGTCACAACACGTTAAGTGGTAATACATTTATCATGTTTGAAGAGAGAATGAGCAAAATATTGCGGACATATTTCTAATTTACCAATATACAACACATTTTGAATTTTATTCATGTATACTAATCTGTGTCAAGTGCCTGTGCTCTAGAGGTGTCATTAAAACAAAAATTGCCCCCAAAAAACTCAAAGTATTTTATTTCTATAGTCACGTACTTCTAGTTTCGGTCTTCTACCCAACTTCCATTCAATAAATTTATTAAGTTAATTCAGTAGCCTAGCTAGGCCTAATAACTAACAACACTATGGTATTGACTAATACTAATTCACTAAATTCTTGTATTAAGGAAAGATATATAGAGGTGCTCACAATCTTTAGTGGATGGGGCAAAAATGGGTGGGTGGGTGCAGACAATATTTTGTATCTTTATTTAAATAGTAGGACGAAAGAAAGTAGGTTATTTCCATTAGTGCCCCCCCCCCCCCCCCCCCGCCCCAGTTCTTACGGGCTTCTGTTTAATTAACCCCTGATGTTTGCTCCCAATTATAGGCAGAATTTTAGATAACAGTCCGTAGGTTTACTTTCATTGTACGTTTCACCGCGTTGTCGTAAATTAGTTTTAAAAGATGGGCAGTGATCAGTTATCATTTCCATCGGTAAACCATATTATATTAGAGCTGGTTGAACTTTCTTCGATACACACCGGCCCAGTCGTGGTGCACTGACTGGAACGAGAAATAACCCAATGTGATAACTGACGGGGATCGATGCTCAGAGGCGGATCGGGGGGGGGGGGAGGGGGAGGGGCGCAGGAACCCGCCCCCCTAAATTTTCGATAGTTATAATTTTATTATATACTCTTCAAAAAAAGAAACGCAAAAGGGTACAAATGGGTTATAACTCCGATTTTATGTTTCCTACCGGTTCATGCTTTGTGAATATAAGGTCATTGCATGTCCCAAACACATTCCCACGGTTACATTCGATAAAACGCAGCTACTGTACAATAAAGTTCCAAAATGTGAATATTCGCAAAAACGCAGCCACGTGCAAACCATGTCACCACTGCACGTGCGTTGTCTGCATGTGCAACATGAACACCGACAGTATAAAAGTGCAGGGTGTTCGCTTGCCTGGCCTCTGTATCTGGCCGACAGTTGACAATCCAGGACATGCCACGTCTCAGTGAACCGCAGAGAAACAATGCCATCGGCCGACTAGACGCAGGCGAATCCAGAACGGCCGTTGCCAGGGCATTCCATGTGTCCCCAAGCACCATCTCCAGACTGTGGGACCGTTACCAGCAACATGGATCAACACGTGACCTCCCTAGATCCGGTCGACCACGGGTCACTACCCCCGGGCAGGACCGCTACATCCGGGTACGCCACCTTCGGGAACGATTGACTACTGCCACCTCCACAGCCGCAGCAATACCAGGTTTGCGCAGGATATCCGACCAGACCGTACGGAACCGCCTACGTGAAGTAGGAATTCGTGCCAGACGTCCGGTTCGAGGTGTCATCTTAACACCACAACACCGTCGACTCCGACTGCAGTGGTGCCAGATTCATCGACAATGGCCTCAACTGCGATGGAGACAGGTGTGGTTCAGTGACGAGTCCCGATTTCTGCTCCGACGTCATGATGGAAGATGTCGCGTGTATAGGCGTCGTGGTGAACGTTATGCGGCAAACTGCGTGCAGGAAGTGGACAGATTCGGCGGGGGTAGTGTCATGGTGTGGGCAGCCATCTCACACACTGGCAGAACTGACCTGGTCCACGTGCAGGGCAACCTGAATGCACAGGGCTACATTGACCAGATCCTCCGGCCACACATCGTTCCAGTTATGGCCAACGCCAACGCAGTGTTCCAACATGACAACGCCAGGCCTCACACAGCACGTCTCACAACGGCTTTCCTACAGAACAACAACATTAATGTCCTTCCTTGGCCATCGATATCACCGGATTTGAACCCAATTGAGCATCTATGGGACGAGTTGGACCGACGCCTCCGACAGCCCCAGACCCTGCCCGAGCTGGCAGCAGCCTTGCAGGCCGAGTGGGCCACCATCCCCCGGGACGTCATCCGTACTCTGGTTGCTTCAATGGGCAGGCGGTGCCAGGCAGTTGTCAACACACGCGGAGGCCACACCCGGTATTGACTCCAGATGACCTTGACCTTGGTGGTGTGTCCTATCACTTACTCACAATGGACTAGAGTGAATTGTGAACAATCCTGCAACATTTGGTAATTATCGGACTCACCATTCAATAATTAAATCAATTCTCCAAATGTTACGACAATGTGGTTTTGCGTTTCTTCTTTTGAAGAGTATATATTAATTTTCATTTTTTTTACGACCCCCCTCCAAACCTACCCCAAAGTTCCCTTGGCATTCCACCTCATGTCACTCCCCCCCCCAAAAAAAAATGGAGTTTCTGGATCCACCACTGATGCTAGACTGACCACGCATCAGACGAGCGCTTCACAAATGGGCTATGTCCTGCCACCACCCCCCCCCCCACCCCACCCCCATCACCACCCCACCCCACCCTTTTTTAACAGTTAGAAAATCTAAATTTGGTGGTGCGTTATAGACAGTGGGGGGAGGATGCAGGCATTGATCATGACACTGTCTATGATTTGTGTTGTGTAGCAACAGACAAAATATAAAATATCATTGTGACTGGTTGTTATAGAATTCAAGTCAATTGATGATTCGTGCGAGGTAGAGATCCACCAATCCAGAAGCCGGAAGAAATGACACACGCCTCTGTTACAAATCTGATGGCAGTCAAACGAGGTAGGCCTAATTACGCGCCGAGTACGAAGATGTGTGTCAATGACATCATTCGTGTGTGACGGGACGTAGCCCAGTGGTAAAGCACTCACTTGATGCGCGGTCGGTTCAGGATCGATCTCCGTCGGTGGCCCCATTGGCTGTTTCTCGTTCCAGCCAGTGCTCCACGACTGGGGTAACAAAGGCCGTGGTATGTAATATCGTGTCTGTGGGATGGTGTATATATAAAATTCCTTGTTGTTATTCGAAAAGATCGAGTAGCCCATTAAGTGGCGACAGCGGGTTTCCTTTCTCTATATCTGTGTGTCCTTAACCATATGTCCGACGCCATATATCCGTAAATAAAATGTGTTAAGTGTGTTGTCAAATAAAACCTGTTCCTTCCTTCCGTGTATGTGACAAGGCGAGAATACTACACGAGTGGTAGTTATATGTCATTAATCTTACAACGAGTTGTTTAAAAATGAGCGAAAGCGAGTTAGATATGTTTTAAAATAACTTGTAAGATAAATTACATCTAATGGGCACGAATGTGGTATTATATTTTTTACACATCATCAAAAATAGGCCTAAATTTAAACGTCTTTTCCAGATTATACTTATTTACGGCCCTAGCGCTTATCGTTAACTTAATGTGCCACAGGGAAATCAGTTTCAGCTAGGCTGCATTCCAGTGGCGTAGCGTGGGCGAGGCCACCGGGGCGGTTTCCCTGGGCGCAAAATTCTGGACTGGCGGAAGAGACTCGGGGAGTGCTAGCGGTCCACTGGTTAGGGGACGCAATGATTGCCTTGCCCCTGGCGCTGGCAACCCACGCTACGCCACTGCTGCGTTCAGCCAGACCGAGCAGAAGAACTATTTGATTGGTTCCCGACGTGGCCATTTGGTTTAACGTGAAGCCCATAAACCAGTCTAGAGGACGTTTTTCTGCTCAGTCTGGCTGAACGCAGCCCGGGTTAACGCGTATATGTAACAAAGTAATCGATTTTGATTGTGTTTTTTTCATTGGACATCACATGTGTGCGTGCGTGTGTGTCTCTCTGTCTCTCTCTCTCGTATGTGTTTGTGCGTGTCGTGTGTGTCTGTCATGTGTCTCTCTGTATGGGTGTTTGTGTGTGTGCGCACGCGTGCGTGTGTGTTATTATAGTTATACGTTATAATTTTATTATTTTTAAAGAATCATGCGAATGTGCAGGCGTTTCAGCAGGAGGGGATCTAGACCAGGCGACCAAAGTTTTAGGGGATCGAGTCATGTTCCCCCGGAAAATATAGGCTAATCGCTTCACAGTAAACAAAATGGATACGTCGGGGACCAATCAAATATGTTTGTTTGTTGTGTTTAACATTACTGGAGCACATGCATTGATTAATTAATCATCGGTTATTGGATGTCGAACATTTTTAGTAATTCTGACTCCGAGGAAACCCGCTACATTTTCCCAATAAAATATTTCGCGGAAGTAATGCTAGTCTCAAACTACCAACTGACAGCATAAGTTGGCCAACTTTTTGCTGTCACGACTTCTATGACTGCCCAGTTGCTAGTCTGAGCGCTCTTACAACTCGATTCTCGTCGTATAACCCATTATTTGTTAATCTGACCGCGGGATTGGGGGGGGGGGGGGGGGGGGGATTACGACGCAATTGTCGACTTTCTGCTGACAGTTGGTAGTCTGACCCAGCATTAGCGAAACGTTTGCTGGCTGAACTTGGGAATGATGTTGGCAAATCGTGTTTGTCACCATCCAATTACAAATGCTGAAAACACCCCACCGCCTCCAAAACACATTTCATATTGTTTTTCTGTAGATTTAGTTAATTAGTGCTTGGAATAGCACACATCAGAGATAAAAAATCAGATCAGCTAGTGGCCTTGCCAGACTGGAGGACGTGGGATGGACGTGCCTAAACCTCTTTTGGATATATAGGCACATAAATGAAGTGACAGTAACAGAGTTAATGCATGCAAATTTAAACATCAATAAAAGATATAAATTATAACAAGCTAGCTCAATGATGGAAAACCATTTATTAATTACAGGGTATTATAACGTTATGAAGTCACTGTGTGTTATTTTTCATTGGTCAACAGTAACAGTTAACAGGATAGCTACAATTTAGTTGACAATTTGTAACATAAGGCCATTATAAATTAAATGATAGATTTTTATTCAAATTGTTTTCAAAATGGGCGAGGAGGGTGAATTTTAAAATTTATACTATATATAAATATATATATATATATATTCAGAACATTGGAAATACTACTTAAGCAAACAAAATAAATAATAATTTCGGGGGGGGGGGGGGGGGGGGGGGGGAAAAAAAACAACAACCGGGAGTTGCCTTTATCTTCAGGGTGGGCAGGGATGAAAATCTAGGTATTTTATAATGGCCTTATAGTTGAAAATACATATGTGTAAAGACAGTATAACATATTATGCTTATAATGTAGTAGTGCTGGTATAAAGTGCACCTACTGGCTGGGGCTAGTGGGAATTTCACTGTTATAATGTAGTAGTGCTGGTATAAAGTGCACCTACTGGCTGGGGCTAGTGGGAATTTCACTCTTATAATGTAGTAGTGCTGGTATAAAGTGCACCTACTGGCTGGGGCTAGTGGGAATTTCACTGTTAGCTCAGTTGGTAGAGGGGGCGGGACGTAGCTCAGTGGTAGAGCGCTCGCTCGATGCGCGGTTGGTCTGGGATTGATCCCCGTCGTTTGGCCCATTGAGCTATTTCTCATTCCAGCCAGTGCACCATGACTGGTATATCAAAGGCTGTGGTATGTACTACCCTGTCTGTGGGATGGTGCATATAAAAGATCCCTTGCTGCTAATTGAAAAGAGTAGCCCATAAAGTGGCGACAGCAGGTTTCCTCTCTCAATATCTGTGTGGTCCTTAATCATATGTCAGATGACATATAACCGTAAATACAATATGTTGAGCGTCATTAAATAAAACAAATCTTTCTTTCTTTCAGTTGGTAGAGTACTGAGAGTCTGTGGTTCGAATCCCCTCGGTGAAGGTTGATTTTTATCTGTTACAATAATATTTTGGGCAAATCACCATTTAACCCTTTCAACCAGGTGTGATTCCGCTTTCGAACTGACAACCTCAAATTCATCAATAGTACAGTTCAGAAACCATCGGGTGAAATGGTTAAAGCAGAGTGTTCAGACCCACATGAATCATCAGTGGGGGGGGGGGGGGGGGGGGGGCTGTACTCCCCCACTTGAGAACAAAAATATACTCTCCTTTTTTGTCCTACTCTATATAAAAGTAAAGGTAAAATAAAAATGGCTCATGTCCCTCTACTATGGAGGCTGTGACACACCACTGGAGGATGTGTCCACCCCACCTCCCCCCCCCCCCCCCCCCCCCCCCCCCCCCCCCACCCCACTCCAGATCCTATAGGTTGAGTGAAACATGTATTGGCAGCATGGTCATCATTATTATTATTTTAAAATTTTATTGACATTCTAATAATTTAAAGGTTTTGCGAAAATATCTTCATATTTTTACTTGCGAATTTCTAATAGAGGCTATATCTGGAGTGTGGGGCACAATCTTTAGCATTGTCTTTAGTGGTGGTGGGGGATGCACAAGCCAAATTTGAATCTTTATTAATATAGAGATGAGTAAAAAACAAACATGAGCATACAGCATGTTTCTTCTCTAAAATCTTTATATTAAGCCCATTTATAGTTATTACAACAATAAACATTCATAAAAAATGATATTCTTTAAAAGTAGTGGAATAGGCAGATGTCAGTATTATACCAATCCGGTTTTGAGAGGTTTCACTGTATATATATAATTATTTTTTAGAAACAGTTTCTAATGGGCTCCCATGCATCACAAGACACAGAACCGACAAAGTGTTTTCCATGAAATGTGAAATCCTATGGCCTGATAAATCATCCACTGCAAAATGTTCTTGATGGTACAGGATTAGTCAGTCTCCCCCCCGACCCCCACCAAGACAACTAGATCCATCACTGCAAAATGTTCTTGATTTAACAGGTTTAGTCAAATAGTCTTCCACACCTCACCCCCAACACACCTAGATCCTCCACTGCTGTATGTTCTTGACTTAACAGGATTAGTCCAATAAGATCAGGGTTGTTGGTGTTGTGTTTGGCATTACTTACTGTTTTATGAAATAGTCACACACACACACACACACAATCCCCACCCCACACATTCCCACCCCAATCGATATGCCTAGATCCTCCATTGCTGTAAGTTCTTGATTGTACTGGATTAGTTCAATAAGAAGATCAGGGGTGTTGTGTTTAGCAATACTCATTGTTTTGTCTAATAGTCACATACACACACCCCACCCCTGTCAACCCCACCAACATCCTCCACTGCTGTACATTCTTGATTAGTCAAATAAGAAGATCAGGTTGTTGGTGTTGAGTTTACCGATACTCATTGTTTTGTCAAATAGTCACACACCCACCCCTGCTAAAATGCCTAGATCCTCCACTGCAGTACGTTCTTGATTGTACAGAATTAGTTAAATAAGAAGGGGATGTTGGTGTTGTATTTAGCGATACTCGTTCTTTTGTCAAATGGTCACACACCCACCCACCCCACAAATATGCCTAGATCCTCCACTGCTGTATGGTCTTGATTGTCCAGGATTAGTCTAATAAGAAGATCAGGGTTTCTGGTGTTGTCTTTAGCTTAGCTTCTTGATTCGTCTCAGCTGGATGTAGGCCAAGATGAAGGTTATAACTACAAAACCCAAAAGGGCCACTTCCTTCTGCCAGAGATCCCAGGTGGTTGTGTACTGGATACCCTGTGTATCCATATACTTATTTCCAGATGTGCTGAAAATAAAATTGTACGATGTGTTACAATACAATTTGTCATATGTTAATTTGGTAAAGCGCTGGCTTGATGCACGGTTGTTCTGGGATCGATCTCAATCGGAGGGCCAATTGGGCTATTACTTGTTCCAGCCAGTGCACCGTGACTGGTATATCAAAGGCTGTGATATATGTTATCCTGTCTGTTAATATGTGGGATGGTGCATATAAAAGATCCCTTGTTACTAATGGGAAAAATGAAGCAGGTTTCCTCTCTAGTTGTTAGTTGGTTAGTGGTTAGTGAGAGAGAGAAGAGGGTGTAGTGGCCTTACACTTACCCATTGAGCCTTTAAGAACTCGCTCTGGTTTGGAGCCGGTACCGGGCTGTGAACCCTGTACCTACCAACCTGTAGTCCAATGGCTTAACCACTGCACCACAGAGGCCGGTCGTCGGTGTACTAATATAGGTCAGGTCAGGTCATAGGACTTTAGGTGCACATTCAGAGCAAGCTGTTGTAGCGCACGCAGAGGCTGGCACCTGTGTCCAGGACAGGAAAGGTTGGGTGGGTAGAAGTGGGGACCGCCTGCACTGGTAGGTGCAAGGGAGCACCAGCAGTCCAACCGTAGCTGTTAACAGGCGGAGGTGGTATGGTGCTATGGAATTTGGAATGTCCCATAGGATTAAGCCAAAGAGATGGGTGAACATTTTTTTTATGAAGGAATTTAGGTGCAATTTTGAACAGTTGATCTAAATGGAAAGGTAAGGAGCTAGTATAGGTTTAGAATTTAGTAAGCCGAGAGTAGCTCATTAATCTGTGTACTAATACAACTATTATTTATATGCATCTTCACTAGCTAACTGCTGAACGTAAGTTACGTAACCTCTGTATGTTTAGACACAAAGATAAACTCACCAGTTGGTTCCGGTACAGAACATTTGATCCTTCAATTCATTGATTGTCAGTGCCTATAAAAAAGAAATATTTCTGATCATATCAAGGTATATTCTTTTATTATACATGCTTTAGCACTAATTACTGCATTTTTGTTTTATTAATGAAAATGGAATCTTTATCACCAAGTATAATAAGATATGACAACAGCCTCTGTTAAGTATACCTGTTATTTTGAGGAAAACACCCACAACATTTACAACTAGTTATTCGCAAAAAACTGGATCTGTAACACAACATCAAAAGCTATATACAAAATTTCATTTCAATATCTTCAGGCACTGGGTCAAGGGTCATAACTCTGTCAAAAATGGATAAATCACCATGAAAGTCGAAGGTGATCTGTAACAGCATATGATAAAGTTATACAAATGTTTTAGTTCAATGTCAAAAAAATTCATCTGGAAAACTATATACAGGACAGATGGATAGACAGACAACAGACAGACAGAAGGACAAGAGCCAGTTTAAGGATCTGCGGGGCCTGTAGCACAAATAACAGCGAATCCCCCTACCCAGGATATATATTTTGCAACGTCATCGGGGAGAGGGGCCTGTAGCACATGCTACATGTCATACAAGGATAAATCGACTCCGAGAAGGACGGAAATTACAACTTTAGTATCTTCTGGTTGGACCGGTAGGGGGCTAATAACAGGCATGTTAAACATCACAAGGATAGAAATGACAACTTTAGTATCTTCTCTTTGGACCGGTAGGGGGATAATAGGCATGATAAACATCACAAGGATAGAAATGACAACTTTAGTATCTTCTCTTTGGACCGGTAGGGGGATAATAACAGGCATGATAAACATCACAAGGACGGAAATGACAACTTTAGTATCTTCTGGTTGGACCGGTAGGGGGATAATAACAGGCATGATAAACATCACAAGGACGGAAATGACAACTTTAGTATCTTCTGGTTGGACCGGTAGGGGGCTAATAACAGGCATGATAAACATCACCAAATTTTATTTACTCAATAAAATTAATTAAGGGTCAGTCGACCTTTATTGGTCATTATTACTATTATTATTATAATATCATATGTTTTAGAGTTTGTTTTGTTTAACAACACCACTAGAGCACATTGATTTATTAATCATCGGCTATTGGATGTCAAACATATGATAATTTTGACAAAGTCAGAAGGAACCCGCTACATTTTTCCATTAGTAGCAAAGGATCTATTATATGCACCATCCCACAGAAAGGATAGCACATACCACAGCCTTTGATATACTAGTCATGGTGCACTGGCTGGAACAAGAAATAGCCCAATGGGCCCACCGACGGGGATCGATCCGAGACCGACCACACATCAGACGTGTGCTTTTTCACTGGGCTACGTCCAATCCCCTGTAACAGTTTTAGATGTACTCAGTATTGAAATCCAAACTCACATCCAGGCTGTATCTAATAACACTAAACCACTTGATCCAGCTGATCCAGTCACCGAGGTCATTCAGATTACGTAGTAAGCCACCAAACAACTGAAAGTAAAAAAAAATTAATTAGCTATTTTCAGTAATAATAAAACAAAGTAACTTTTAAAAATAATAAAACTGCTACACCTCCAATTAAAATGTATTACCTCAATTGTTTGAAATTTTTATAAATTATAAATTACATCATTTTTCTAATTGAAATGGAATGAAACAGTATTATAGTAGCAACCCTTGCAATTGTCCACGGCAATCAGCAATGCCGTGGAGTTTGAAATTCTCCACTGCACTTTTTTGCCTTGATCCATACTTAGGTTTTTTTCCAATGACATGTTTTTTGCCGTGGACATTTTCTTAACTGCAGGGGTTGAAATAGTGTCACAAAGACTGTGGTATGTACTATCCTATTTGTGGGATGGTACATATAAAAATATACCTTGCTGCTAATTAAAAAAAAAAGAGTACCCTATGACCTGGTAACAGCAGGTTTCCTCTTACATTATCTATGTGGTTCTTAACAATAATTTGTCTGACACCACATAATCATAAATACAAATGTTTTTGACTATCATTAAATAAAACATTTCTTCCTTCCTTCAAGTGCTACTCAAAGGAATTGACATGAACTGATATGGACAGTTTCAAAAAAGTTTGTTTTATTATCCATTAAAGGCTTTTGTAGGAAATATCGCTGGCACTATTATTTGTGATATATCGCTTCTTATGATCTTGATCGGTCAAATTTTAATCACAAGACAATGTTTTGTTACGTCACTGTGTTTGTTCAGCGCTAAACCTACCATTAGTGACGTCACGCCACTGCCGTTCTGCTAGTTAACAAGTCTACCACTGACATTCAACCCATATTACTGTCGCAAATTAAAAGAATGATAATGGATGATAAAAAGAATACCCCCCTCATGTCTTGTGATATCATAATTTATCAGCACTTGTTGATAAAAGTCTCGGATTTCATACTTTTATCAACTCGTGCTGATAAATTATGATATCAGAAGACACTCTGGGAGTATCCTCTATTTATTTAACACCACTAGAGAATATTAATTTATTAATCATCAGCTATTGGATGTGAAACATTTGGTAATTTGTGACTTGTAGTTTTATAGGAAACCTGCTACATTTTTCCATTAGTAGTAAGAGATCTTTTATATGCACCATCACCCAAACAGGATAGCATATACCATGGCCTTTGGTATACTAGTGGTCTTGCACTGGCTAGAACGAGAAATAGTCCAATGGGCCAACTGATGGAGATCGATCCTAAGCCGACCGTTTTACAAATGGGCTACTTCCCACCATTGAATCTTGACAGTATAACAGGACTTACCATCATAATCACGAATGACATGGAAATACCAAGATTGGCAATGGCAAAGACTCTCACGCCAGCACTGATGGCAAAAGCAATACCAGATGCTGCTAGAGTTGTGAAAAAGAGATTCATGGTGAAGAACAGGTATTTCGCAACAAACTGTTGAAAACCTAAAACACATAAAACAAAATCATGTTTAGATATTTTTTTTCTGAAATGGAGAGGGGTAGCAATATCATTTTTTTGTTGTTATAACCATCAGTTAGATACTGCTTACAAATCAACTGTTGTTAGATCTTGCTTACCAATAACAATCAACTCCTGTCAGATACCACTTACCAATAACAATCAACTCTTGTTAGATACTGCTTACCAATCAACTGTTGTTAGATACTGCTTACCAATCAAGTTCAAGTTCAAGTTCTTTATTCACATTAAGCTTTACAGCTCATCTGTTCATATATAAACAAAAATACATACCCGGTAACCACAGAACAAACTTCAATAAACAAGAAAATATACATGTCACATAAAACAAACTACACACATATGGAAAATGCCTTAAAAAGCTTTTCTTAATTTAACTGCTTTATATAAATGTTTTCCAAAATTAAATAGTTTTAGAATTTTGTACATTATATAATTGCAGTAGCTTAAAAAATTATGGCTTTTTCCAGTAATAAGGTTTAATGTATTTTTTTCTCAAATCAGTATATAAGGGACATTTTAAAATAAAATGAAATTCATCTTCCATAACATTTAAACAGTGAAAACATAATCTATCATGTCACTGTGTATGACTATATCTGCCAGTTTCAATTGCTAACATATGAGATGACATTCTAAATTTTGACACATATTTTCTACAAAGTACTGGAAGTGCTTTCCGTAAATAAAATTAAAGATTGAATGCATCTGTAAAATATTTGTACATAATATATATTGGCGAAATATCAATTTCACTCCTAATATATTGCATAGCTTTGTCTAGAATTCTTTGTTCGATTACAGATAAACATCTAGGATATAGTACTTGATTAAACCATATATCCCCCAAACCCAAATTAATCAATTCCTTTTTTAATGTGGTATACCCAGTTTTGTTCTTTATAATTTTCTACTCTATCATACAAAAATTCATAACAATTCTTCAATATACAATTAGATGTCACTAACAGCTTACACTAGTATTCAATCATATTATATATCCGAAGGTATCTTAATGGATAACGACCAAGTTCTGCATAAATCATTACATTACATGTAAATTTTTTAACACCCAACATTTTGTTTTTTAAATTCCAGATGAATACGCTCAGTATTAGCTCCCTTGTGTGAACCCCATACTTCCGATGCATAATACAAAATACTACCAATATAACAATCAAACAATGATAGCATAGTTGCTGGATTGAGATAAAGAGCTTTAACATTTCGGTTCAATGCAAAAATAGCTTTTCTATCTTGCTCAGACAACATTTTTTCAGCAATATTAAATTTGTTATTATAGTTTAATACAATACCCAGGTATGTAAAGTTATTCAAAATTTCAATACAATTATCATCGTAGAACCATTTTTCATTCTAAGTTTACCTGCATTTCTAAAAACAATTTTTTTTTTCTGCATTATTTACATGTAGATCCCATGTTAGATAATACTTACCAATCAACTGTTGTTAGATACTGCTTACCAATCAAATGTTGTTAAATATTGTTTACCAATCAACTGTTGTTAGATATTCCTTACCAATCAACTGTTGTTAGATAATGCTTACCAACCATCCAGTAAACAATGGTGGAGAAACACACCACCGGAATTAGCCGCATGGGTACAACATCACAAATGACCTTTGCGAGGAAGAATGCAGAAACTCGATAGAATCCACTCGCATTTTCATGTCTGTTACAACAAAAACGTAAGAGAACATACAATTAAGACTCTACCGTATATACCGTTTTCTAAAACCAAATTCAGTTTGTCATAGGAAAACATTAAAATGCCTGTTTGTAGGTGTATCAGTGAATACAGGAAAGGAAATCATGACAACGAGACCATGCAGGCCCCACGCTTATAAACCTTAAAGTCTAGACTTTAATAAAGTCCAGACTTTAACGTCAAGGCAACGCCATTCAAGTAGCATTACGTTAAAGTCTAGACTTTAAGTTTTATAAGCACGGTGCCAGAAGTGGGGTATAACTATGATTATTACCCCAGTGGGCACTCAGGACCTGGAAAATAAAAATCACTGAGAAATTATTAGACAATAGAAGAGAAATCTCTAGTCTTTCATGAACTAGGTCAGATACGATCATAACAACTGTTGGAAGTACGTGAGGCCAGGCATATGTGCAGGAATTTGTGCAGGGAAGGGTGTGTGTGTGTGTGTGTGGGGGGGGGGGGGTCTAAACTGTGGCATGTGAATTTAATTGGTTTAAACATATTTATTTGCTGTAATAATTAACAGTTTTATAAAAGAAATACAACATTTATACAGGCACAGTGGAGCAGGGGGGCTCTAGCCTCTCCAATCATTCTGAAAAAAAAATTATTGGTAGTAAATTTTAAGGCAAAGATGAATTTTACTTGTATGATTCAGGAAATTACATTTCAGGACATCTATTTTTTTTTTTTTTTTTTTTTTTTTTGCTTAAATGACAATAAACATAGTGCTGTGACCTCAATTAATTTACATCTAATTTGCAAATATACTCACATAAAGATGACTCTTTGTTTGATAAAAAGTTCAACTGCTGACATAGCTCCAAACATCTGGTTCATTGTCACAAAGAAAAAGGCACCAATTCTGTAAACAAATTTGTTTTTCTATTTTGTCATACATGTACGGTATATGCATACTTAAACAGACTAAGATTGAGGAATGTGTGGGGGGAGGGACAGGATATTCATCTTTACAAACTAGACTTAAATGCAGCATTTATTTCACTAGCCGTCGGGCATGGCAATAGTAGTTATTTACTAGCCCAACACTGAATGTCACTAGCTATGGGAGTGGGGCTACAATCTAGAAGCCCTGCCCATATTGTTAAAAATATCTTGGTACATGTACATATCAAAGTGTTAGGTCCCACTAGAATGTCAAGTGGGACATAACACTTCGACGTCATACAATGCTATCATTAATTGGCACACCACAGCCTTACCGGAACGTCAACCAAACAAGATAGTGATATAAATTATTAAAATTGATTATGGGTAATATATAGGATATTAAACGAGCTACCATTTCGTATTGTTTATGTCCCTCGTGAAATAAGTTAAACCTCGTGAAATAATTGAAAATTATTTAAAGAGGGACATAAACATATATATGATACAAAATGGAAGCTTGTTTAATATCCTATATATTACCCATAATCAATTTTAATTTATATCACCATCTTGTTTGGGCGACATTCCGGTACACTTATTACTAGTTATTCACTACTGAAAATATACTGGCCATATCATTGAGGTTAGGACTAAGAAGGATCCTGTTATTTTGTACTATTAGTTTTTAGAATATTCCTTGATATTTTAATCAGTGGGTGGGCGAGTGGATGGATGGAGTAAAAGTTTGTTTGTTTTGTTTGTTTGTTTGTTTGTTTGTTTGGTTTAATGACACCACAAGAGAACACTGATTTATTAACTACTGGCTATTGAATTCTGAAATAGTCCTAGAGAGGAAACCCGCTACATTTTTCTATTAGTAGCATGGGATCTTTTATATGCACCATCCCACCAACAGGATAGCATATACCACAGCCTTTGATATACCAGTCAGTGCATTGGCTAGAATGAGAAATAGCCCAATGGGCCGACCGACAGGAATCGATCCCAGACTGACCACACATCAAGTAAGCACTGGGCTACGTCCCGTACTGGACGGATAGAGAGACATTTGGATAATATGATCTCAGCTGTTGGTATGAATGAACAAATGTATTCATTATTAGTGAATGAAGTTTGTTTTTATTAAATTTCAAATATTTAATAATTATGTAACATAGTCTGCAGAAGAAACCCGCTACATTTTTTCCATTATCAGTCAGGTATTTTTTTTAAATATACACTTTCGCATAGACAGGACAGCATATACCATGGCCTTTGATATACCAATTGTGGGACACTGGTTGAGATGGGGGGTGGGACCTAATGGGTTCAGCTAGAAGATTTGATCCTATAACCCAAACACCTAAGGCAAGTACTCTACTGACTGAAACAAAATCCCAACATTAGAAATGCAAGTATAAAAGCGATTAGTTACAGCTAAAGCTTGTTTTGTTTAACAACACCACTAGAGCACATTGATTCATTAATCATTGGCTATTGGATATCAAACATTTGGTAATTATAACACGTAGTCATCAGAGGAAATCCACTACATTTTTCCTGATGTAGTAAGAGATCTTTTATATGCACTTTCCCACAGACAGGATAGCACATACCATGATACAATTAGTTAATTTATAGAGGATATTTCTGACAAAAAACATGAAATTTTCTATTTATTATATAACTTTTGGCAATTTACATTTATTTTTAAAATGCCAGTAGCAAAATAGTTCCGGCTTTCTTACAGTGAAGATAACACTTTGTACAGTGACGATAACACATTTTAGAGTGAAATAGTGAAATGTTCACTCTAAAATGTGTTATCATCACTGAGTGGCTGATAACACTTTTATTTCACTGATATTTTAATATATTTCACTGAATGTTATATAATAAAAATGAATCTTTACCTGTTTTGTATGCCTGATTCCACTGATGAATTGATATCAAAATATATAGTTCCAACTATGAGGGCAAATGTTATTGTGACAAGCATCTGAAAAGAACATTAGTCATATTATACAAAAGTAACATTTTTTATTGGGTATCTTATTCAGTAGTCAAATTTTATTAACCAATCCCTGCAATTATAAAAATGTACATGACCTGTTTTTAAAGTATGTCTAATTGTGGTGTCGAGCATGTGGTTATTTCAATAATTAGTTGAGTCGGAGAAGAAACCAGTTGTTGCCACATATAGGCTACTCCTACACAAAGCATTATGGGATCTTTTGTATGAACTATCCTTATAGTCAGGACAGTACATACCATGACTTTGATGTTCCAGTCCATCAAGGGCAGTCGGTTATGCAATTCATAGCACCTCAGATAAGTGCTCTACCACTGTGCAAGACACGCACATACACACACACACACACACACACACACACACACACACGTGCATACATACACACACACACATGCATATGCACACACACACACACACACACACACACACACACACACACACACACACATACACACACACACATGTGCATACATACACACACACACACACACACACACATGCATACATACACACACACACATACATACACACACACACACACACATACATACATACACACACACACACACACATGCATACATACACACACACACATACACACACACGTGCATACATACACACACACACACACATACACACATGCATACACACACATACACATACACACACACACACACGTGCATACATACACACACATACACACACATGCATACATACACACACACACACACACACACACACACACACACACACCACACACGTGCATACACACACACACATACACACACACATGCATACATACACGTCCATACATACACACACACACCACACACACACACATCCACACACACACACACACACACACACACATGCATACATACACATCCATACATACACACACACATATACACACACACACACACACACATACACGTCCATACACACACACACACACATACACACACACACATATACACACACACACACACATACACGTCCATACATATATACATACACGTCCATACATACACACACACACATACATATACACACACATATACGCACACACCACACATGCACACACGTCCACACACACACATCACACATACACGTCCACACACAAACCACACATGCACATGATACATGTCCACACATACACACACCACACACACACACCGCACATGCACACTCCACACATGCACACACACACACACCAGACACACACATGCACACACCACACATGCACATGCATACACATCCACACATACACACACCAGACACACATATGCACACACCACACATGCACATGCATACACGTCCACACACACACACACCAGACACACACATGCACACACCACACATGCACATGCATACACATCCACACATACACACACCAGGCACACATATGCACACACCATACATGCACATGCATACACGTCCACACACCACACATACACACACACCATACATGCACACACCACACATTCATGCACCACACATACACATACCATGCATGCACATGCACACACCACACATGTACACACCACACACACACACACAGACCAATACAAATACACACTCGCGCGCACACACAAACACACACACACACACACACACACCACCCAGACCAACACACACAAATGCATGTGCACTCGCAGAAACAAATGGAAAACCTAACTAATATACCTTGGTACATACACACATTAACACTTTAAGTTGTTGTCTTTACCTGAATTATAGATGTTTGAGGATTTCTGATGAGATTTAGTACCGATCTTGCAGAAACAATTCTTAGCTAAAGAAAAAACAAAACAAGGCAAATAACATTATTAAAATTTATAAGTGTGTGTGACAAGACTCTAACCCACCTGTGTGACAAAAGACTCTAACCCACCTGTGACAAAGACTCTAACCCACCTGTGTGACAAGACTCTAACCCACCTGTGTGACAAAAGACTCTAACCCACCTGTGTGACAAGACTCTAACCCACCTGTGTGACAAAAGACTCTAACCCACCTGTGTGACAAAAGACTCTAACCCACCTGTGTGACAAGACTCTAACCCACCTGTGTGACAAGACTCTAACCCACCTGTGTGACAAGACTCTAACCCACCTGTGTGACTCTAACCCACCTGTGTGAAAAGACTCTAACCCACCCGTGTGACAAGACTCTAACCCACCTGTGTGACAAGACTCTAACCCACCTGTGTGTGAAAAGACTCTAACCCACCTGTGTGACAAGACTCTAACCCACCTGTGTGACAAGACTCTAACCCACCTGTGTGAAAAGACTCTAACCCACCCGTGTGACAAGACTCTAACCCACCTGTGTGAGAAAAGACTCTAACCCACCTGTGTGACAAGACTCTAACCCACCTGTGTGACAAGACTCTAACCCACCTGTGTGACTCTAACCCACCTGTGTGACAAGACTCTAACCCACCTGTGTGACAAGACTCTAACCCACCTGTGTGAGAAAACTCTAACCCACCTGTGTGACAAGACTCTAACCCACCTGTGTGACAAGACTCTAACCCACCTGTGTGACAAGACTCTAACCCACCTGTGTGAGAAAAGACTCTAACCCACCTGTGTGACAAGACTCTAACCCACCTGTGTGACAAGACTCTAACCCACCTGTGTGACTCTAACCCACCTGTGTGACAAGACTCTAACCCACCTGTGTGACAAGACTCTAACCCACCTGTGTGACCCTAACCCACCTGTGTGACAAGACTCTAACCCACCTGTGTGACTCTAACCCACCTGTGTGACAAGACTCTAACCCACCTGTGTGACAAGACTCTAACCCACCTGTGTGAAAAGACTCTAACCCACCTGTGTGACAAGACTCTAACCCACCTGTGTGACAAGACTCTAACCCACCTGTGTGACAAGACTCTAACCCACCTGTGTGAAAAGACTCTAACCCACCCGTGTGACAAGACTCTAACCCACCTGTGTGACTCTAACCCACCTGTGTGACAAGACTCTAACCCACCTGTGTGTGTGACAAGACTCTAACCCACCTGTGTGAAAAGACTCTAACCCACCTGTGTGACTCTAACCCACCTGTGTGACAAGACTCTAACCCACCTGTGTGAGAAAAGACTCTAACCCACCTGTGTGACAAGACTCTAACCCACCTGTGTGACAAGACTCTAACCCACCTGTGTGACAAAACCCACCTGTGACTCTAACCCACCCGTGTGACAAGACTCTAACCCACCTGTGTGAAAGACTCTAACCCACCTGACTCTAACCCACCTGTGTGACTCTAACCCACCCGTGTGACAAGACTCTAACCCACCTGTGTGACAAAGACTCTAACCCACCTGT
The DNA here is from genome assembly GCF_016097555.1 of Gigantopelta aegis. NCBI lineage: Eukaryota > Metazoa > Mollusca > Gastropoda > Neomphalida > Peltospiridae > Gigantopelta > Gigantopelta aegis. The sequence goes on from NC_054706.1 coordinate 58,911,595, forward strand.
GTGACAAGACTCTAACCCACCTGTGTGACAAGACTCTAACCCACCTGTGTGACAAAAGACTCTAACCCACCTGTGTGACAAAAGACTCTAACCCACCTGTGTGACAAAAGACTCTAACCCACCTGTGTGACAAGACTCTAACCCACCTGTGTGACAAGACTCTAACCCACCTGTGTGACAAAAGACTCTAACCCACCTGTGTGACAAGACTCTAACCCACCTGTGTGACTCTAACCCACCTGTGTGACAACCCACCTGTGTGACAAGACTCTAACCCACCTGTGTGTGACTCTAACCCACCTGTGTGAGACTCTAACCCACCTGTGTGACAAAAGACTCTAACCCACCTGTGTGACAAGACTCTAACCCACCTGTGTGAGAAAAGACTCTAACCCACCTGTGTGACAAAAGACTCTAACCCACCTGTGTGACAAGACTCTAACCCACCTGTGTGACAAAAACCCACCTGACTCTAACCCACCTGTGTGACAAAGACTCTAACCCACCTGTGTGACAAAAGACTCTAACCCACCTGTGTGACTCTAACCCACCTGTGTGACAAGACTCTAACCCACCTGTGTGACAAACCCACCTGTGTGACAAAGAGACTCTAACCCACCTGTGTGACTCTAACCCACCTGTGTGACAAGACTCTAACCCACCTGTGTGACAAGACTCTAACCCACCTGTGTGACTCTAACCCACCTGTGTGACAAGACTCTAACCCACCTAAAGACTCTAACCCACCTGTGTGACAAGACTCTAACCCACCTGACTCTAACCCACCTGTGTGACAAAACTCTAACCCACCTGTGTGACAAGACTCTAACCCACCTGTGTGACAAGACTCTAACCCACCTGACTCTAACCCACCTGTGTGAAAAGACTCTAACCCACCCGTGTGACAAGACTCTAACCCACCTGTGTGAGAAAAGACTCTAACCCACCTGTGTGACAAAAACCCACCTGACTCTAACCCACCTGTGTGACAAGACTCTAACCCACCTGTGTGACAAGACTCTAACCCACCTGTGTGACAAGACTCTAACCCACCTGTGTGAGAAAAGACTCTAACCCACCTGTGTGACAAGACTCTAACCCACCTGTGTGACAAGACTCTAACCCACCTGTGTGACAAAAGACTCTAACCCACCTGTGTGACAAGACTCTAACCCACCTGTGTGACAAGACTCTAACCCACCTGTGTGACAAGACTCTAACCCACCTGTGTGACAAGACTCTAACCCACCTGTGTGACCCACCTGTGTGAAAAGACTCTAACCCACCTGTGTGACAAGACTCTAACCCACCTGTGTGACAAGACTCTAACCCACCTGTGTGAAAAGACTAACCCACCTGTGTGACAAGACTCTAACCCACCTGTGTGACAAGACTCTAACCCACCCGTGTGACAAGACTCTAACCCACCTGTGTGACAAGACTCTAACCCACCTGTGTGAAAGACTCTAACCCACCCGTGTGACAAGACTCTAACCCACCTGTGAGAAAAGACTCTAACCCACCTGTGTGACAAGACTCTAACCCACCTGTGTGACAAGACTCTAACCCACCTGTGTGACAAGACTCTAACCCACCTGTGTGACAAGACTCTAACCCACCTGTGTGACAAGACTCTAACCCACCTGTGTGACAAGACTCTAACCCACCTGTGTGACAAGACTCTAACCCACCTGTGTGACAAGACTCTAACCCACCTGTGTGACAAAGACTCTAACCCACCCGTGTGACAAGACTCTAACCCACCTGTGTGACAAGACTCTAACCCACCTGTGTGAGAAAAGACTCTAACCCACCTGTGTGACAAGACTCTAACCCACCTGTGTGACAAGACTCTAACCCACCTGTGTGACAAGACTCTAACCCACCTGTGTGACAAGACTCTAACCCACCTGTGTGACAAGACTCTAACCCACCTGTGTGACTCTAACCCACCTGTGTGACAAGACTCTAACCCACCTGAAAAGACTCTAACCCACCTGTGTGACAAACTCTAACCCACCTGACTCTAACCCACCTGTGTGACAAAGACTCTAACCCACCTGTGTGACAAAAGACTCTAACCCACCTGTGTGACAAGACTCTAACCCACTCTAACCCACCCGTGTGACAAGACTCTAACCCACCTGTGTGTGAAAAGACTCTAACCCACCTGTGTGACAAGACTCTAACCCACCTGTGTGACAAGACTCTAACCCACCTGTGTGAAAAGACTCTAACCCACCTGTGTGACAAGACTCTAACCCACCTGTGTGACAAGACTCTAACCCACCTGTGTGACAAGACTCTAACCCACCTGTGTGACAAGACTCTAACCCACCTGTGTGACAAGACTCTAACCCACCTGTGTGACAAGACTCTAACCCACCTGTGTGAGAAAAGACTCTAACCCACCTGTGTGACAAGACTCTAACCCACCTGTGTGACAAGACTCTAACCCACCTGTGTGAGAAAAGACTCTAACCCACCTGTGTGACTCTCTAACCCACCTGTGTGACAAGACTCTAACCCACCTGTGTGACAAGACTCTAACCCACCTGTGTGACAAACTCTAACCCACCTGACTCTAACCCACCTGTGTGACCTGTGTGACAAGACTCTAACCCACCTGTGTGACAAGACTCTAACCCACCCGTGTGACAAGACTCTAACCCACCTGTGTGACAAGACTCTAACCCACCTGTGTGACAAGACTCTAACCCACCTGTGTGACAAGACTCTAACCCACCTGTGTGACAAGACTCTAACCCACCTGTGTGACAAGACTCTAACCCACCTGTGTGACAAGACTCTAACCCACCTGTGTGACAAGACTCTAACCCACCTGTGTGACAAGACTCTAAGACTCTAACCCACCTGTGTGACAAGACTCTAACCCACCTGTGTGACAAGACTCTAACCCACCTGTGTGACAAGACTCTAACCCACCTGTGACAAGACTCTAACCCACCTGACAAGACTCTAACCCACCTGTGTGACAAGACTCTAACCCACCTGTGTGACAAGACTCTAACCCACCTGTGTGACAAACTCTAACCCACCTGACTCTAACCCACCTGTGTGACAAGACTCTAACCCACCTCTCTAACCCACCTGTGTGACAAGACTCTAACCCACCTGTGTGAGAAAAGACTCTAACCCACCTGTGTGACAAGACTCTAACCCACCCGTGTGACAAGACTCTAACCCACCTGTGTGACTCTAACCCACCTGTGTGACTCTAACCCACCCGTGTGACAAGACTCTAACCCACCTGTGTGAGAAAAGACTCTAACCCACCTGTGTGACAAGACTCTAACCCACCTGTGTGACAAGACTCTAACCCACCTGTGTGACAAGACTCTAACCCACCTGTGTGACAAGACTCTAACCCACCTGTGTGACAAAGACTCTAACCCACCTGTGTGAAAAGACTCTAACCCACCTGTGTGACAAGACTCTAACCCACCTGTGTGACAAGACTCTAACCCACCCGTGTGACAAGACTCTAACCCACCTGTGTGAGAAAAGACTCTAACCCACCTGTGTGACAAGACTCTAACCCACCTGTGTGACAAAAGACTCTAACCCACCTGTGTGACAAGACTCTAACCCACCTGTGTGACTCTAACCCACCTGTGTGACAAGACTCTAACCCACCTGTGTGACTCTAACCCACCTGTGTGACAAAAGACTCTAACCCACCCGTGTGAAAAGACTCTAACCCACCTGTGTGACAAGACTCTAACCCACCTGTGTGACAAGACTCTAACCCACCTGACTCTAACCCACCTGTGTGACAAGACTCTAACCCACCTGTGTGACAAAAGACTCTAACCCACCTGTGTGAAAAAGACTCTAACCCACCTGTGTGACAAGACTCTAACCCACCTGTGTGACAAAAGACTCTAACCCACCTGTGTGACAAAAGACTCTAACCCACCTGTGTGACAAGACTCTAACCCACCTGTGTGACAAAAGACTCTAACCCACCTGTGTGACAAAAGACTCTAACCCACCTGTGTGACAAAAGACTCTAACCCACCTGTGTGACAAAAGACTCTAACCCACCTGTGTGACAAAAGACTCTAACCCACCTGTGTGACAAAAGACTCTAACCCACCCATGTGACAAGACTCTAACCCACCTGTGTGACAAGACTCTAACCCACCTGTGTGACAAGACTCTAACCCACCTGTGTGAAAAGACTCTAACCCACCTGTGTGACAAGACTCTAACCCACCTGTGTGACAAAAGACTCTAACCCACCTGTGTGACAAGACTCTAACCCACCTGTGTGACAAGACTCTAACCCACCTGTGTGACAAGACTCTAACCCACTCTAACCCACCTGTGTGACAAGACTCTAACCCACCTGTGTGACAAGACTCTAACCCACCTGTGTGACAAGACTCTAACCCACCTGTGTGACAAGACTCTAACCCACCTGTGTGACAAAAGACTCTAACCCACCTGTGTGACTCTAACCCACCTGTGTGACAAGACTCTAACCCACCTGTGTGACAAGACTCTAACCCACCCGTGTGACTCTAACCCACCTGTGTGACAAGACTCTAACCCACCTGTGTGACAAAAGACTCTAACCCACCTGTGTGACAAGACTCTAACCCACCTGTGTGACAAAAGACTCTAACCCACCTGTGTGACAAGACTCTAACCCACCTGTGTGACAAAAGACTCTAACCCACCTGTGTGACAAAGACTCTAACCCACCTGTGTGACAAGACTCTAACCCACCTGTGTGACAAGACTCTAACCCACCTGTGTGACAAGACTCTAACCCACCTGTGTGACAAAGACTCTGTGACAAGACTCTAACCCACCTGTGTGACAAGACTCTAACCCACCTGTGTGAGAAAAGACTCTAACCCACCTGTGTGACAAGACTCTAACCCACCCATGTGACAAGACTCTAACTCTAACCCACCCGTGTGACAAGACTCTAACCCACCTGTGTGAAAGACTCTACTCTAACCCACCCACCTGTGACAAACTCTAACCCACCCATGTGACTCTAACCCACCTGTGTGACAAGACTCTAACCCACCTGTGTGACAAGACTCTAACCCACCTGTGTGACAAAAGACTCTAACCCACCCGTGTGACAAAAGACTCTAACCCACCTGTGTGACAAAAGACTCTAACCCACCCATGTGACAAGACTCTAACCCACCTGTGTGACAAAAGACTCTAACCCACCTGTGTGACAAAAGACTCTAACCCACCTGTGTGACAAAAGACTCTAACCCACCTGTGTGACAAAAGAGTCTAACCCACCTGTGTGACAAAAGACTCTAACCCACCTGTGTGAGAAAAGGCTCTAACCCACCTGTGTGAGAAAAGACGTGGCATACAGAACTGGTGGTTGTCTCACTAGAGTTCCACTTTCAAACTGCTTTCTGTACTGAGCATGAATATTATTGGCTTCAGTCATTAGTCTACAATATATTAATATTAATCCAATATATCCAGGAATCCATTACTACAATACATTAATATTAATCAAATATATTCAGGGATACATTACTACAATACATAAATATTAATCAAATATATCCATTGATGTATTAATTACTACAATACATAAATATTAATCAAATATATCCATTGATGTATTAATTACTACAGTACAGAAATATTAATCAAATATGTGTACACCATTGATGTATTAATTACTACAGTACAGAAATATTCATCAAATATATCCATGGATGTATTAATCACTACAGTACAGAAATATTAATCAAATATATCCATGGATGTATTAATCACTACAATACATTAATATTAATCAAATATATCCAGGGATACATTACTACAATACATAAATATTAATCAAATATATCCATTGATGTATTAATTACTACAATACAGAAATATTAATCAAATATGTGTACATCCATTGATGTATTAATTACTACAGTACAGAAATATTAATCAAATATGTGTACACCATTGATGTATTAATTACTACAGTACAGAAATATTAATCAAATATATCCATGGATGTATTAATCACTACAGTACAGAAATATTAATCAAATATATCCATTGATGTATTAATTACTGCAGTACGGAAATATTAATCAAATATATCCATTGATGTATTAATTACTACAGTACAGAAATATTAATCAAATATGTGTACATCCATTGATGTATTAATTACTACAGTACAGAAATATTAATCAAATATATCCATGGATGTATTAATCACTACAGTACAGAAATATTAATCAAATATATCCACTGATGTATTAATTACTGCAGTACGGAAATATTAATCAAATATATCCATTGACGTATTAATTATTGCAGTACGGAAATATTAATCAAATATATCCATGGATGTATTCCAGAATATCACTGGTTTTGGTCATTGATCTACAGCTAGAAAAAAAAAAGGGGCAATTTTAAACTAAAAAGATAACTTTTTTTGTTTTTATAGTTACATAGTAATTAAAGTTCCAGTATCTAATTCACTCAATTCTCTCAACTTTGCGATCTCGCTGTTCAATGCAAAAAGACAGAAAACCCCCACGTAAATATACATGAACATTTACGGTAATTAATTATGGACCTGGAATGACACTCATGAGCTTCTCGTAAGTAATCTATTCACGCCATCTCGGTAAAAATCCACAATTCAAGTGGTGCTTAATTAATTTCCAGGTGTGTATATTATTGCCCTGAAGACATTAAAAGAAAATAGTCTGACAAAAAGCAAACAGTTACGCACTTTGTATTACTCTCTGATGACTGGAAACCGTTCACCAGTTTCTTCTGCAAAGACTCGTCTAGTCCTGAAATAAAATTTAATGAAGGAGATAAATGTTTTCTTGATGACGTGCCAGCACACTGAAGTGGGGTTCTAGCTCTGTGACAGTGTGTTCATCACTTAAAGAAGAATTTGGAAATGAAAGCAAATGCTGTTACTGGTAGGCGTACATGTGTGTAAACTAGTGGTGTAACAATACATCGAACTATCGATATGTTGCGATAGTCAGTGCCTAGATAGCAATGCATCGATAGTTAATTCAACTATCGATAACTATTGCAATTTTTTTTGCTCAACTATCGATAGTTTTGATAGTATGTATAGTGAAATATAGTCTACGACCAATGCTTAATCTCACTACTAGTGACATTATTACAAATAATTAAGTACAAACACAGACACAAGCATATGTACATATGCACACATACTTATACAAACACATACCTACCTACCTACCTACCTACCTATACCTACCTACATACCTACCTACCTACCTACCTATACCTACCTACATACATACTTTTTTTAAGGAAACCACTGGAGCACATTGATTAATTACTGATCATCGGCTTTTGCAAAGTATGACAAATATTTTGAAAAGTCACTAGCCACAGGGTTAGTGGGGTTTGTGAAAACCACTAGCCAATCAAGATAAAGCACTAGCCCAAATTCCTGATCAATTATAACTGGATTTTTATATAATTTTTGTAACATTACACATTTACGAGTATAACAGTAAAATAAAAAAAACACTTAAATCATGTAACTAATTTCAGTGTTTTTGTCGTGTCGTACGTTTGGTCTTTTGTCAAGTGTGATCCATCGTCATTGTCCCATTATTGCTTTTGCCCTCCCTCCAGGGAAAAATAATTGAGCAAACTCATGGTTGGTATCTAAACCCACTATCAAAATAATTAAATTTAAATGAGGGTACGACAGTTTGACACACGGTAATAGATGTTTCAGTGTATTTGGTAGTGGGTTATACATTTAGGGCCTACTATTTGTGTCGCCAGGAACGGTGATGCCAATTGCTCAAATATAGGGCATACTGTAACTGTGACAATGAAGAGATAGCATGTTACAGCAGTTTGCAGACCTAATTCAAGTGAATTATTATTACATGTATATACTGATTGCGTTGTTGATATTATTCGATGACAAACGTCACAATCAAATTTATTAAAAGAAATTTCAGCTGAGAGAAAAAGAAAAAAACCAAAAACACGATCGAGCTAGTGGGCTAGTGGTTTTGCGTTTCTCACTAGTCCGAACTTAAAAACCACTAACCACGGGCGTCGGGCTAGTGGATTTGTCAAACTCTGCTATTGGATGTCAAACATTTGGCAACTCCGACACACAGTCATCATTATACCGGTATTAGACACCAAATAGCCATAGTTTGAAGTGTTCTGAGGTGTTGTTAAACAAACATTCCTTTTTTTTCCTTTCTCGTGGATATGACTACGGTACTCACCCTCTGTGTGAATGGCGTCGGTATCGGCATCTGCCAGTGTTAGAACATCACCTGTCACCACATCGAGGAAGAAGTCGGCAGGGTTGTTGTGTTCTTCACAGACGTAACCTGAAACACAATTTATATTTCTTCTTTTTTTCTTTTGGAATGCTTTAGTCCAAAATAGGACCTACAAGATGGTGATGAATGCACAAGCTTCTTTATATTTATTTGCTGAATAACTGATGACTGGTTAAAAAAATGGGGAAAACAAAACTGTAAAAGAACAACAATGTAATTACTGGTTTGCAATATACCAAATGTACAGTACTCAAATAGTACAAGTCTCAGTTTGTAAACTCCTAGCTTGTCTAATTCAGTTTCCACCTGCCAACAGTAAGCCAATGATGGACTATTAGCACGGGCGTAGGAAGGTGCCAAAAGGGGGGGGGGACACACACACACACATATATATACTCAATAACGAAAGTTTAGCTTATGTTAAAAGAAATGGCATAATATTTATAAATTAACCTATTTTTATTAATTAGTATTCACATCCGAAATGTTTACCATTTACAAAAAACATAAACTCATCAACCTTTGCCTTAACACAATAGGAGGACCTGGTTTTCTTTTAAGTTTATTCAACCATGGCAAATTTAGATGTCATAAAATATATATGCTAAACTTTCGTTGTTGAGTATATATATACATTGTGTAGATATAAATACATGTATAAATATATAAATGCTGATTAGTGACTTCATCACTGGCCCACCTTCATTTTGGCTGGGCATCTTATGTTGGCTCACTGGTTAGTTTCCCTCTTCTGGGTCTTCCTTCATGCTAGCGATGCTCACTACAACTCTATAAATCCATAGGTAGCAAGAGGACATATTGCTACTCAAAATCCACAAAATGCTTTCTGATAATCAACTTCACAAGCAATGTTTTCTGTGCCCCATCTTATAGCATTGTACAAAGTAACATGTTGAGAAGGTGAAATTGTTACAGTACTGTTCAGATTAAGAAATTAGTCCGAACAGAATATGACCAAGATTAAATTAGAAATTGTAAAAATGAAAAAAGATGAAAAAGAAGAAATTATTAGTTTAAATGAACATAAAATGAGAGTAATATTTCCATCACAAGCAGTTTATAGGGTGTATGCTACCTAATCAAATCCCACAGACAACAATAGTAACATATGTGGCTAAAACTCCTACCTGCAGCATATCAATCAATATAAACACCACAGATATAAATACTACCACCCCTTACCCGTAAAGAGAATCAGAAAAAATTGGGGGTCAAGCTGCTCATTTCTGAGATAATGGGTAGCATCTATGACTACCCTAGTTCCGCACAGAATTTGAGTACTTTTTTACAGATACCCCATACATGTTTCAAGCACAAGACTACTTGACACAGTGGTGCTAGATGAAATAAAATTGCATACATTTTTTGCCCAGATGAAACTATTTTTTTTTACAACCAAGGCACTAACATTTATCAGCAATCACAGACTTGTGGTGTTCACTTCTCTATCAAAATTTGGGTGCACCTCAAACTTTAACCCAGCCGGAAGTTATTTGGTTTAGTACTACCTACACATGTAACTGCTTCAAAGTTTCTCAACATTTGCTTTCAGATTAAACTGTCATAGGCAGATATTGCTTGTATTGCTTCCCGTACACAAAATGAATTTCAAGTCTTGGTCAACAGCCTCACTACTGTAGTGGTAAAACCATCAGACTTAAGACTTGTAGGTATAATGGATTCACATCCCAGTACCAGCTCCCACCCAGAAATGACTCAGTGGGTAAGGCCACTATACCGACTTCTCTCTCACTAACCACTAACCCACTGTCCTGGACAGACAGCTTAGACAGCTGAGTACATGTATGTGCCCAGGACAGCGTGATTGAATCTTAACTGGATATAAACACAACAATAAGTATAAAGAATGTTGGTGGAACAGTGGATACTGACTGACTGTTCTGGTCATGTTGGGCCAACATTTTGATGCAATCTACAGTTGTAGCTAGCACCTACCAATGGAGTGAAAATGTTCCAAGGCCTTGTGAGCCGAGCCAAAGTAGACGGTTTCTCCTGCAGACAGCAGCATCAGGTTGTCAAACAGCTTGAAGATGGAGTACCGAGGCTGGTGTATGGAAAATACTATCGTCTGACCTTTATCACCCATCCTGAAAACATTGATGTGAGAAACAGGGACTGAGTGTTTGTGTGAGTGAGTGAGTGAGTGAGTGAGTGGGTGAGTTGGTGAGAGTGAGTGAGTGAGTGAGTGAGTGAGTGAGTGAGTGAGTGAGTGAGTGAGTGAGTGAATGAGTGAGTGAACAAATTAATGATTAATGTCACCCCAGCACATTTTTAATGAAAGAAAACAAATGAATGCTTCTTTAACAACATCTCAACACATTTTAAACTAAAAAGAAATATTTTTGTGTCTAACATTAATATTCTGACATTTGATTCAGAGAATAAAACTAGAAAACCTGCTGCTGGAACATAAGTCTCTCCTAATGAATAGCTGCAAGAAGGAATCTTTTTATATGTAGTATACAGATGGCTTTGCATGTGGTACAATAATCTTTGACATTGGACTACCCAATGGCTGTCAGTCCCAAGGTGTCAATTTCACCAACACTGCATTTCAATGTGCCATATATTGGCAGGGCACACTCTGCTCATTGCCAAATTAGTCAGTGGCTAATATTTATTCAAAGTGGCATCAACATTTTGTAAAATTAGCCACTTTTTAAGAATTTTCAAATAAATACTCTACATATCTGAAAATCAGCTAAAACTAAATATGTTCCAGTGACTCCTGATATACTCGTAGATTGTAAATAAGATCTTAGTGCATCCCGATAAGGAAAATGTTGATGGTCTGTTCTAAATCCTTAAATAAAGACATACTTCATATATAATGCTAACAAGCAGCTGACCCTAGTTTCAGATATGGTTTTGGAGGGGGGGGGTCATAAAATTTTGATCTACTTTTCTTTCATTTTTTTTTTTTTTCCCTGTTTTTTTTAGAGTACTTTCTAAAACAAGTAATTAAGATTTTTTTTAACAAGTTTATTTTGAGATACTTACATGCACCAGGATAATTAGTAATATGTTTGGTAACTGCTAACTGTAGCAAAATATTGTGGGTAATGTGTAATTTAACGGTAAATTTGTTTTCTAAAATCCAAAAATATTTTACATTGCATAATAATAGTCAATGGCTTTAATTAAAACATACAGGGGTATTACCTCTTCAAGAGCAGCATCACAGAACTGGCCGTGTATCAGGGTAAGGGGTATTACCTCTTCAAGAGCAGCATCACAGAACTGGCCGTGTATCAGGGTAAGGGGTATTACCTCTTTAAGAGCAGCATCACAGAACTGGCCGTGTTTCAGGGTGAGGGGCATTACCTCTTTAAGAGCAGCATCACAGAACTGGCCATGTTTCAGGGTAAGGGGCATTACCTCTTTAAGTGCAGCATCACAAAACTGGCCATGTTTCAGGGTAAGGGGCATTACCTCTTTAAGAGCAGCATCACAAAACTGGCCGTGTTTCAGGGTAAGGGGCATTACCTCTTTAAGAGCAGCATCACAGAACTGGCCGTGTTTCAGAGTAAGGAGTATTACCTCTTTAAGAGCAGCATCACAGAACTGGCCGTGTTTCAGGCTGAGGGGCATTACCTCTTTAAGAGCAGCATCACAGAACTGGCCATGTTTCAGGGTAAGGGGCATTACCTCTTTAAGAGCAGCATCACAAAACTGGCCGTGTTTCAGGGTAAGGGGCATTACCTCTTTAAGAGCACCATCTCAGAACTGGCCGTGTTTCAGGGTAAGGGGCATTACCTCTTTAAGAGCAGCATCACAGAACTGGCTGTGTTTCAGGGTGAGGCATTACTTCTTTAAGAGCAGCATCACAGAACTGGCCGTGTCTCAGGGTAAGGGGCATTACCTCTTTAAGAGCAGCATCACAGAACTGGCCGTGTTTCAGAGTAAGGGGCATTACCTCTTTAAGAGCAGCATCACAGAACTGGCCGTGTTTCAGGGTAAGGGGCATTACCTCTTTAAGAGCAGCATCACAGAACTGGCCATGTCTCAGAGTAAGGAGTATTACCTCTTTAAGAGAAGCATCACAGAACTGGCCGTGTTTCAGAGTAAGGGGCATTACCTCTTTAAGAGCAGCATCATGAACTGGCCGTGTCTCAGAGTAAGGAGTATTACCTCTTTAAGAGCAGCATCACAGAACTGGCCGTGTCTCAGAGTAAGGAGTATTACCTCTTTAAGAGCAGCATCACAGAACTGGCCGTGTCTCAGAGTAAGGAGTATTACCTCTTTAAGAGCAGCATCACAGAACTGGCCGTGTCTCAGAGTAAGGGTATTACCTCTTTAAGAGCAGCATCACAGAACTGGCCGTATTTCAGAGTAACGGGTATTACCTCTTTAAGAGCAGCATCACAGAACTGGCCATGTTTCAGGCTGAGGGGTATTACCTCTTTAAGAGCAGCATCACAGAACTGGCCGTGTTTCAGAGTAAGGAGTATTACCTCTTTGAGAGCAGCATCACAGAACTGGCCGTGTCTCAGAGTAAGGAGTATTACCTCTTTAAGAGCAGCATCACAGAACTGGCCGTGTCTCAGAGTAAGGAGTATTACCTCTTTGAGAGCAGCATCACAGAACTGACCGTGTCTCAGAGTAAGGAGTATTACCTCTTTAAGAGCAGCATCACAGAACTGGCCGTGTCTCAGAGTAAGGAGTATTACCTCTTTGAGAGCAGCATCACAGAACTGGCCGTGTTTCAGGCTGAGGGGTATTACCTCTTTAAGAGCAGCATCACAGAACTGGCCGTGTTTCAGAGTGAGGGGTATCACCTCTTTAAGAGCAGCATCACAGAACTGGCCGTGTTTCAGGCTGAGGGGTATTACCTCTTTAAGAGCAGCATCACAAAACTGGCCGTGTTTCAGGGTAAGGGGCATTACCTCTTTAAGAGCAGCATCACAGAACTGCTGTGTTTCAGGGTAAGGGGCATTACCTCTTTAAGAGCAGCATCACAGAACTGGCCGTGTCTCAGGGTAAGGGGCATTACCTCTTTAAGAGCACCATCACAGAACTGGCCGTCTTTCAGGGTAAGGGGCATTACCTCTTTAAGAGCAGCATCACAGAACTGGCCGTGTTTCAGGGTATGGGGCATTACCTCTTTAAGAGCAGCATCTCAGAACTGGCCGTGTTTCAGGGTAAGGGTATTACCTCTTTAAGAACACCATCTCAGAACTGGCCATGTTTCAGGGTAAGTGGCATTACCTCTTTAAGAGCACCATCTCAGAACTGGCCGTGTTTCAGGGTAAGGGGCATTACCTCTTTAAGAGCAGCATCACAGAACTGGCTGTGTTTCAGGGTGAGGCATTACTTCTTTAAGAGCAGCATCACAGAACTGGCCGTGTCTCAGGGTAAGGGGCATTACCTCTTTAAGAGCAGCATCACAGAACTGGCCGTGTCTCAGGGTAAGGGGCATTACCTCTTTAAGAGCAGCATCACAGAACTGGCCGTGTTGGCCGTGTCTCAGGGTAAGGGGCATTACCTCTTTAAGAGCAGCATCACAGAACTGGCCGTGTTTCAGGGTAAGGGGCATTACCTCTTTAAGAGCAGCATCACAGAACTGGCCGTGTCTCAGAGTAAGGAGTATTACCTCTTTAAGAGCAGCATCACAGAACTGGCCGTGTCTCAGAGTAAGGAGTATTACCTCTTTAAGAGCAGCATCACAGAACTGGCCGTGTCTCAGAGTAAGGAGTATTACCTCTTTAAGAGAAGCATCACAGAACTGGCCGTGTCTCAGAGTAAGGGGCATTACCTCTTTAAGAGCAGCATCACAGAACTGGCCGTGTCTCAGAGTAAGGAGTATTACCTCTTTAAGAGCAGCATCACAGAACTGGCCGTGTCTCAGAGTAAGGAGTATTACCTCTTTAAGAGCAGCATCACAGAACTGGCCGTGTCTCAGAGTAAGGGTATTACCTCTTTAAGAGCAGCATCACAGAACTGGCCGTGTCTCAGAGTAAGGAGTATTACCTCTTTGAGAGCAGCATCACAGAACTGGCCGTGTTTCAGGCTGAGGGGTATTACCTCTTTAAGAGCAGCATCACAGAACTGGCCGTATTTCAGAGTAACGGGTATTACCTCTTTAAGAGCAGCATCACAGAACTGGCCATGTTTCAGGCTGAGGGGTATTACCTCTTTAAGAGCAGCATCACAGAACTGGCCGTGTTTCAGAGTAAGGAGTATTACCTCTTTAAGAGCAGCATCACAGAACTGGCCGTGTCTCAGAGTAAGGAGTATTACCTCTTTGAGAGCAGCATCACAGAACTGGCCGTGTTTCAGGCTGAGGGGTATTACCTCTTTAAGAGCAGCATCACAGAACTGGCCGTGTTTCAGAGTGAGGGGTATCACCTCTTTAAGAGCAGCATCACAGAACTGGCCGTGTTTCAGGCTGAGGGGTATTACCTCTTTAAGAGCAGCATCACAGAACTGGCCGTGTTTCAGGGTAAGGGGCATTACCTCTTTAAGAGCAGCATCACAGAACTGGCCGTGTTTCAGAGTAACGAGTATTACCTCTTTAAGAGCAGCATCACAGAACTGGCCGTGTTTCAGAGTAAGGGGTATTACCTCTTTAAGAGCAGCATCACAGAACTGGCCGTGTTTCAGGCTGAGCGGTATTACCTCTTTAAGAGCATCATCACAGAACTGGCCGTGTTTCAGGCTGAGGGGTATTACCTCTTTAAGAGCAGCATCACAGAACTGGCCGTGTTTCAGGGTCAGGAATATTACCTCTTTAAGAGCAGCATCACAAAACTGGCCGTGTTTCAGGGTAAGGGGCATTACCTCTTTAAGAGCAGCATCACAGAACTGGCCATGTTTCAGGCTGAGGGGTATTACCTCTTTAAGAGCAGCATCACAGAACTGGCCGTGTTTCAGGCTGAGGGGTATTACCTCTTTAAGAGCAGCATCACAGAACTGGCCGTGTTTCAGGGTAAGGAGTATTACCTCTTTAAGAGCAGCATCACAGAACTTAGCCATGTTTCAGGGTAAGGGTATTACCTCTTTAAGAGCACCATCACAGAACTGGCCGTGTCTCAGAGTAAGGAGTATTACCTCTTTAAGAGCAGCATCACAGAACTGGCCGTGTTTCAGAGTAATGGGTATTACCTCTTTGAGAGCAGCATACAGAACTGGCCGTGTCTCAGGGTAAGGGGTATTACCTCTTTAAGAGCAGCATCACAGAACTGGCCGTGTTTCAGGCTGAGCGGTATTACCTCTTTAAGAGCAGCATCACAGAACTGGCCGTGTTTCAGGCTGAGGGGTATTACCTCTTTAAGAGCAGCATCACAGAACTGGCCGTGTTTTAGGGTCAGGAATATTACCTCTTTAAGAGCAGCATCACAAAACTGGCCGTGTTTCAGGGTAAGGGGCATTACCTCTTTAAGAGCAGCATCACAGAACTGGCCATGTTTCAGGCTGAGGGGTATTACCTCTTTAAGAGCAGCATCACAGAACTGGCCGTGTTTCAGGCTGAGGGGTATTACCTCTTTAAGAGCAGCATCACAGAACTGGCCGTGTTTCAGGGTAAGGAGTATTACCTCTTTAAGAGCAGCATCACAGAACTTAGCCATGTTTCAGGGTAAGGGTATTACCTCTTTAAGAGCACCATCACAGAACTGGCCGTGTCTCAGAGTAAGGAGTATTACCTCTTTAAGAGCAGCATCACAGAACTGGCCGTGTTTCAGAGTAATGGGTATTACCTCTTTGAGAGCAGCATCACAGAACTGGCCGTGTCTCAGGGTAAGGGGTGTTACCTCTTTAAGAGCAGCATCACAGAACTGGCCGTGTTTCAGGGTAAGGGGTGTTACCTCTTTAAGAGCAGCATCACAGAACTGGCCGTGTTTCAGGGTAAGGGGCATTACCTCTTTAAGAGCAGCATCACAGAACTGGCCGTGTCTCAGAGTAAGGGGCATTACCTCTTTAAGAGCAGCATCACAGAACTGGCCGTGTTTCAGAGTAAGGGGTATTACCTCTTTAAGAGCAGCATCACAGAACTGGCCGTGTTTCAGAGTAAGGGGTGTTACCTCTTTAAGAGCAGCATCACAGAACTGGCCGTGTCTCAGAGTAAGGGGTGTTACCTCTTTAAGAGCAGCATCACAGAACTCGCCGTGTCTCAGGGTAAGGGGCATTACCTCTTTAAGAGCAGCATCACAGAACTCGCCGTGTTTCAGGGTAAGGGGCATTACCTCTTTAAGAGCAGCATCACAGAACTGGCCGTGTTTCAGGGTAAGGGGTATTACCTCTTTAAGAGTAGCATCACAGAACTGGCCGTGCTTGCATCGAGTCCGGTTGTTGGCTCATCGAGAAAGAGAACTGGGGGAGAAATAATCAGCTCCATTCCAATGTTCGTTCTCTTTCTCTCTCCTCCAGACACACCGCGAATAAACTCGGTCCCTACCTGAAACAAGAGGAAGAATTTCGAAAATATGGCCTAATTGTTTTGTTGCAATCTAGTTAGGAAAGTAAATTGATCAGCTTGTAAAAATTGCCATGTATATGAGTCAGTTTTATTTTAATATATTAAAAACAAAATTAAATTAAAAATATTAATTGTATTACTATATGTGATATATAAATATAGGTCGAGAAAAACATCAAAGATGACAGCCACTGCCACCACTATGGCTACATATACTTGTGATATATAACTACAAATTAATCAATTTCACCTATAACCATAATTAACTGTGAAATATTAAAATTGTAATGTGTAAACAGTAAAGTTGTTGCTTTTTTTGTTGTTGTTTGTTTGTTTGGGTTTATTTTTTTATTTTTTTATTTAAGAAACCTTGCAGAAAAATGGATATATAGAAAACATTCATTATGCATACATCAAAACAGCATCTAGTTCTTTGCAATTCAAAGTCCAACTGTGACATCACACATAATGATGGTCACACGTATTGGACTTTGCAATAATATAAATTTATTAACTGAAGTAAAAGAAGTTATTGCATGGGATTTTTAGTTTTTATTTTTATTTTTATTTTTTTAATGTTTTTTTTATTTTTTTTATCTAATTCAAGATATAATCTGTACATTTCACAACAAAAATTATTTAATATTTTTGTTATTAAGCAACTCTGAAACAACCCATTTAAAATGAGTGTTTCATATTTTTTAACACACCCGTAGCCAATTCTATACAACCGTGTCCGGTGTATCGGCACATCCGGTGATTCGCCGCACTTGGTATTTTGCTTAAGTGTGCTTAGGAAGTTGTCATGTTGTCGGTGTTTTTAACGAATTAAAGTTTAATTCCTTTTTCAATGGTTAATCAAGTATCATCATGTTTATTGTTACGGGTGCAGTTAAAAAAAAAAAAATTAATTGTCAATAATTCTATCATAATTTCAAAATAAATCATTCACATGTTTTTGTGTATATAAACGCAAAGTAGGTCAGCCTTATTGATATTAAGAATGTTAAAACCAGTCTAAAAACAGCTTTCCCGCATTTTTAAAATTATAGTAAACAGTATAAATGTAATTATTTTTATTCGGTTATTTTTATTTAAAATGAAAATGAAAACACAGATAAATGCTAACAAAACGAAAGTTTTACACCTTAAAGGTAGGGTCAACTCAAACAAGAGCCTTATGTGTTGGAAAGATGCATACCCGGACCACCAACACATACTGACACTTTAGCAAATGAAAAATGCGTAATTTTAGAGTTAATAAAAAAAACCATGATTATTCCTGCTAACTTGGGGCAGCCATTTTGTTTCGTTTTTGTGACGTCCGGTGGTATAGCTTGGGGCGAAGTGAAGTCAGCTCCTGACCATCTCCTGTATGTACAGTGTAAACCAATCTAAGTAAAATTAGCTCCACGATTACATGTGGATCTAACACCAGCCAGTTGGAGCTCATGTCCACCAATCAAAACCTTACTTGCAGAATCCTGCCAGTGATTTAAAAATAATTTGAAAACATTCCGAATTATCCTGAGGGTATACGACATGTTTCGTGTGAATTACGAATGCCTTAAAACATGTTTTATTTTATAAAATAAATAATTTGTAATGTAAAACTGAAGACTGATTTAGTTTGGGTTTTTTTTATAAATAAATAAATAATTTTTAATGTGAAATTGAAGACTGATAACCCACCCCGTACGTATTGGTATGGTTCGCTGTACTGCGGCCACTAAAATAGACTCGCCCGATATTTTTAGAATTTGTATGCTCCCAAATAACGTTATAAAAGGCGAAGTGTGATTGGTCAATATTTAAATTATTATTTACAGACGAAATGTTACCTGAACATTGGGGACTACGCAGTGTTGTTAGTTTTAAATCACTGGCATGATTCTGCAAGTAAGGTTTTGATTGGTGGACATGAGCTCCAACTGGCTGGTGTTAGATCCACATGTAATAGTTGAGCTAATTTTAATTAGATTGAGTGTAAACAAAAGCAGTAATTTTCGAGAAGGCGCTTCTCTTTGATCAACCTGACTTGTAAAACAGCATAAATGACGTAATAATATAATAAACTATTTAACTAAATATATTTCAAGTTGTATTAACGGAACAAAATGGGGTTATATTATCTTTTTCTGTTAAATAATCCAAAGGAAAAATATACACTATTAGGCCTATTGATATGCTACGTTGGAACAAAAACAACAACCCACGATACCCAAGTGATAATTTTCTTTTCTTTGGGTCTACGTAATTGGTCAGTTCTGTGGTTTTAGATGGAACAGTCTACTTAATCAATAGTTTTACAGAACTATTTACAGTAATAAACCATGTCAATTACCATTTTAGGGGCGACAGGTAATATTCCACAATATCGGTATGTATCTTTGTGTCTAGACAGCGTCAATTAATTGGCTCGTCTGGTTACCAATCAAAGAAACACCTGCCAATCAGGAATCACAGGTAGAAGCAACTAACAGCATAGACCAATTAACTAAGAAAACACTCCGTGTATCATTTCAGTACGTAGGTTAATGCATGGACAAAACATTGTTAATTATTTCGACTTGTTGTGTAGCCACTTTGACAATGGTATTTTATTTTGTATTGAAAAATAATATATATATATAGTGCTTTATAATACTTATTGCTTGCTTACTGGGATGTGTATTATTACAGAACATTGCAATGTATGTCTATTTATTATCCCGAAAAACCAGGTAGATTGTGTTTCTCTAGTTCTAAGGCTCATTCCTGACGTACGTATTACGTAACCACCAGCTCGCCAGAGGGCGTACTCACTGAGATGGTACAAAATGGCTGCGCCCGTTATATATAATAGCCGTCACATTTAACCGTTTTATTAATTAACTATACGATTATAGTTGTTGATATTAAGCAATAATGTGCATTATATATCGTTGAATATGCATACCAGGCCAAATGCCTTAATTGTCCCTTCCTTTAATTGACAGTCATTCCAGTTCACAAGTGTCACATTGTTATAAAAAATAAAAGCGAAATAAGATCCACGTGTGTGCACAATCACAGGATATAACCGCATGCGGGTAACTGTTGTTACTCGCATCCAATATGGCGGAGGATGCATATGATGAGTATTAATCAATGTGAATTTCAATATTACTAAGCATTACATTTACATTTTAATAGAGCGTATCAGCAGTTGGTTTAGTATGAACATATTGTGAATCGATGCACTAAGGATAAGTTGTGTAATTCAGCTGATAATGAAATCACAAAGTTAGGCATGATGAAGGTAACTTCGAAGTAATGATGTAGGTAACTGTCTAGGCCGTTTTTAATGGGATGTGGGTATCTGACAAAAGGGATGCGGGTACTTGCAATGATGAGCGTAGCTGTAGGATGAGAGTAACTGCTGTAGTTGTCTCTTCATAACTAATCGCCATGTGCACCTAGAAACAATTGGTAAACAAATTTATTCTTATGTTTTCCCCTTCATTTTCTTTTTAAAATTATAAAATGTCTATTTGTGCGATACATCCTCCGCCCGAGCCAATACTATTTTAACCATCAAAATGCACATTGTGAATAACGGGTCAAATTAAAAAATGTGTCAGGCACGGCAAATGTTGCCTTCGGTTTAATAACACACATTAGGGCACTAAGGCAAGTTGGAGCGGCACCAAGGCAAACCTTTCCTTTAAAAGTGGGGCATGAAGGCAACTTACTTTCTATCAATTTCTACTACAAAAATGATTTCATCTTATGGCCTTGGACTCTAGCCTCATGGGCGTACATAGGATTTTGAAAAGGGGGGTTCCAATACATATGATTTTGAAAAGGGGGGTTCCAAAATAGATTGCAGAGATATTGGGCATATATTTCTATGTTGAGTAAATATAATAATGTCAGATATATTAAATTATAAAAAAAGCGATTTCAGGGGGGGTTCGGTCGAACCCATCGACCCCCCCCCCCCCTATGTACGCCCATGAGCCTATGCAATTTGTTGGATATGGATGCCTTAAAATGTGTGTGGTTGTCATGCATTTGTACTGACTGAACAGTAGCTCAAATGTCTTCTGGCCCTAGTCCGAGGTCACGACCAACACGTTCTCAGCAATTCCACAGCTAATAACTATATCACCTGGCAAAACTAACTTTAGTTGGAACACTCATACCTAAAGACGTTGGACAGCGTCGCACATTTTGGCTGCTGCCTTGCTAAGCTCTTGTTTGTTTTTTATTCGCCCTTGCCAGGGCATTTCGATGTTCAACAACAAAATTCGTAACAATGGCGTGCATGTGTGTGTGTGGGGGGGGGGGGGGGGGGGGGGGGGGGGGATTCGTAAATATCGGAAGAATAATTTAATTTGGGGACCGCTCTATAGTCCGAAGGTTCAGTGGTCCGAAGGTTCAATAGTCTGAAGGTTCAATAATCAGAAAGTTCAGTAGTCCGAAGGTTGATTGATCCGAAACACTGTACTCCGTGAAGATAGGCTAATGTTTTACTACGTCTAATATGTGTATGGTATAAATAGGGCGTTATATGGTAACATGTTTTTACTCTTTATAATTTGGATAATGGAAATTACATTTTGTTCACATCATGCCAAAACACCCATGGGCCATAACTATTAGTTTTTGCAATAAAGACATTATAAAATGGTCATACATAGAATTATTTGGATATAGTATTTTGTGGGGAGCAGCAACTTTTGGAGGTTTCAGCGGCGGAAGCACCACGCAGGTGAAATCCACCAAACACTCGAAGCGGCGGAAGCACCACGCAGATGAAATCCACCAAACACTCGAAGCCAAAAGTGGCGCACAGTCTTGCAATAAGGGGCGGGATGTAGCCCAGTGGTAAAGCGCTCGTTTGATGCGAGGTCAGTCTGGTGTCGATCCTCGTCGGTGGGTCCATTGGGTTATTTCTTGTCACGACTGGTATATCAAAGGCCGTGGTATGTGCTATCCTGTCTGTGGGATGGTGCATATAAAAGATCCCTTGCTACTAATGGAAAAATGTAGCGGGTTTCCTCCCTATGTCTGTGTCAAAATTACCATATGTTTGACATCCAATAGCCGATGATTAATAAATCAATGTGCTCGAGTGGTGTCGTTAAACAAAACTTTTTTTTTTGTGGTCTTACAATAATGGGCAGCGTACGTTGGAACATTATTGGACAGCAATTACCTATGCTGTTCGAGGATATGTTTGAAGCTTGTGGTGAAGTCGTTTTGGGCTAAAAACATTATTAACTGTTGAACACTGTGGATTGTACCGAACGTTTTGTGTGTTGTAATCCTTGTTAAAGCTACTATATCCGGTTACCATGTTAAAACATCGATTACGAAATAAAAATGCAGGCATAACTAGACTTTTACGTCTTGCGAATTGAGTAGTAGGTTTTTTGACGATATCCGTTGATAGCGATGACGGATGAGTGTAATAAAGGTGCAGTTGTGCTTTTATTTTGCATTCGACATTATAACATGGAAACCGGACATAGTAGCTTTAACTATTGTATTTCAAGAAAGTAAATTTAATTAAAAACTGATTTTTTTTTTTGGCAACTCATGTATTATATTACTGGCCTATCCAGGTGTGACCTGTATTATACTACTGGCCTATCCAGGTGTGGCTTATGTTTTCAAATATCCACTCTTAAAAGGGGAATTATTTTTGTTATATTATTTATATAATTATATAGGCCTATTAATGATCATTACTGTTTAGCTTCAGAGTTGCTTCAAACCATACCTAAGGAGCAAACATTGCCTGGGGAGGAGAAGGGGGATTATGCTCTCCCCAAGCACACATCTTTTTCACCCATCTACATTGTTTAAGTTTGTCTGTCACTCTACTAACATGGGACCGTGTCATAACTCAGTGATACAGTGTTCGTCTGATGCACGATCGATCCCCGTCGGTGGGCTATTTTTGATTCCAGCCAGTGTTCCACAACTGATGTAACAAAGGCTGTGGTATGTAATAGCATCTAATAGCATGAAGTGGTGGCAGCGGGTTTCCTGTCTCAATATCTGTGTGATCCTTAACCATATGTCCGACGCCATATAACCGTAAATAAAATGTTTCAATTCTTCCTTCCTTCACAATTGACAGTCTAAAAAACAATGTGGTTGACCCTCCATGACATTGTGGTCCCCCACCAATCGGCTACGCCAATGGAATCGAACACGAGATGAATACAATTGTAAACGAAATGCAAGATAAATGGTATCTAACTGACACGAGAGCTGGAGACACGAGTGTAGAAATTGTTTTCTGACATATCTTTTTCTTTAAAATACAGGTTTAAGAAAAATTAAAACGTATTCTGAACCAAGTTATATACGGCGCTCGCCTTTACACTGTTGACCTGGACATCATCTGGCAATAGAAATCGACGTGTGTAGCCTTAATCTCAGTGGATGGTTGTATTTATATGTAACAACTAAGAAGCCAATCAGATGCCTTTAAATTGATATCCAACATGTATCATATCGTCGTGTCGTAACATATATCTTACACTGTTATCTTGAACGTTTGTTTAATGCATTTGACACTGTTCTTTTGCCATTCTTCATGATTATAGTTAGGTCTATAAACCTTCGGACTACTGAACCATCGGACTATAGAGCTGTAAACTTTAATTTTAATTTTGGTATTATCTGAAATTAAATGTTCATTTGGGATAATTGTCCTTTCATCTGAGTTGGGGTTAATTACTTTCAGAGTTATGTAGTAGGTCTATGTCGGACTATTTCAATCAAGTTAATACAAGAAGACTATAAAGACATAAAGCTATATTATATCAGTACAGAATTGAGTATGACATTACCGTCGAGTCATTTCGTCTTATATATAAATTAAAGTAATCAATCACCCAATTTTGATTTATTTGTGACTTAAACAGCATTCTGCATCGAACAGTTACCCTCATCAAACCGTAACAGATACCCACATCCTCATGATGTTGACACTTTCAGTTACCAACATCACACGCGATTTTTGATGCCCTTATCTAATTACCAAACACTATTTTTAAAAACGTATGCTTCAAAAATGCATATTTTATATATTTTATGAAGTTTCTGTATATGAACATCTCAAAAATGCCCGTTAAGAATGGAAAATCACATCAATTAATATTCATCATGTGCATTCTCCACCATCTTGGATGCGAGTAACTACAGTTACCCGCATGCGGTTATCCCCTGTGACAATCTACCCGAGAAAAATAAAATCCATGTAGGCATCTTAGCCATGCATGACAATGAACATGTATGCATCTGCAGTACTATGCCACTCAAGAAAACGATTTCGAAACTGATCATGAGATGGGTCATGTGTGATCGTTCATTTCCATAGTAATATTTTTAACAAAACAAAACAAAAAAGTGCTAAAATAATTCTGGAACAATAGTGTAGCGTTTATTGGCTAAAAGTGAGGTCATGGTGGCGGTCTATAAATAGCGGGGTCAACGATCCACATCTACTGCGCCGAATCACCGGACATGGAAATCGTTTGGATACAAGGGAGTGCCTATATTTATGCACCATTTTAAAATGTTTATTTACTACAGACCATAAAACAATTTGTAGTGTATTTTAGATTATGCACGGCTTCATTGGTGAGAGACACATTTTATTAAGTATTTCACAGTGTTCGTGAACATAGAAAATGGTCCTTGAATGCTTAGGTGCGTCGATAAACTGGACAGCACTGTACCATCCAATGAACAGAAACACACAATCGAATTCACTTGTTCTGACACATAAGTTAACTACATATATAGGCCTACTGGGGTACCACGATATCGCGGTACTTAACTATTTGGAAGAAATAAAGAAATGTACTAACATATATGAAGGTAAATATACTTGGTTTGCAATTTTTTGTTATGTCTGCATCATGTCCATGCCATTGTGTTGACAAATAAATGAAGTTCTAACATTAATATCTGTGTTTACGAAACGAGTGTCAGGATTATTTTATTACCCGAGCGAGAGCGAGGGTAATACATGAATCCTGACACGAGTTTCGTAAAATCAGTACAGTTCACACGCGAGTGTAATAATTTCTTTATTATCCACATTTATTGCAAATATTATTTTCTTGAATAACAAGGTACGACTTTGTCAAAACGTTTCAAACGTAACAAAAAAGGGAACATGAAACGACGCCATTTTCCGAAATGACGTCATTTTGATAAAGCGTTTACACTGGAGAAGCAGCATTAAGTTACGACGTCGCTTCACAAAATTACGTCATTCGCTGTGCACGTGAAATCATTATGACACATGTGGGTCATACTGGTTATATTTCCCTGAATATCTAACTATGTGGATAATAATAAAAGTTATGTGTTTTGTTTAAATTGCCAATAAACATAGGCATGGCCCTTAAATGTTTCCATACTTTTCTAGATGGCGCGCGTTCTAAATATAGTAACACTGTGACCGTGTATAGCCTCGTTTTGATTGTCAACAACCAGACGACAGGATAGCTGTCGGAGCAGAATTGTATGCGTGCATGGTACGTACTGGGGCTATTTATAAGCATGGAGGTGTCAGTAAAATCACACTCTGTTATTTTATGACCAAACAATAAAACTATGAATACTTACCCAAAATTTTGACATTTCTTCAAATTTGTTAACGGGCAAAATAATGTGTTGTCTGTCATCATATTTCTAATAATAAACATGCCACCAGGGGGCGTTGCGCGTGCTAAACCGCAAAAATGTAAATGCCGCGATATCGTGAGCAGGGAGTATACAAATGTTACGACTATAAGATAAAATGGTATCTAATGGCCACTCATGATGTAGTATTTTCTGTATGTAACAAACCTTTCTATCGGCACATTCTGTAAGGCCAAGCTCTTCTATCACCTGGTCAACACGCAGACGTCGTTGTTGCCTGGTAACCGATGATGGCATAGTTAATGTCCCCATGACAACATCATCCTAAACCAAATGTTAAATAAAAGGATTTTTGATATGTGGACTTTAAAGGGTTTAAACAAACGTAGTAATAGTACTATTAATATTGTGTGTGTGTGTGCGCGCGCACACGTGTTCGCGTGTGCGTTTGTGCATGCGTGCGTGTGTGTTTTAAAGGATGTTTTTGTTTTTGTTTTTAGTTTTTTATTTAAAAAAACAAAAAAAAACAATTCATTTGTTTTGACGCAAAAAAAAAAAAAAAAAAAATAGTCGTTCAGCTTTAAACTTTTTTTTTTAATCTGTGAAAGTTTTAAGTGTTTTGAGTAATATTTTAATCTGCCAACAGCAAAAAAACTTTTTTTTTTAAACTATTTTTATTTTATGCTAGGGTCAGACTGTCAACTGTCCAGATTGTAATTTCCTCAACTCCCAACATACGATGACTAATCTCAGATTAACAACAAATGGGTTATACAACAAGAATCATGTGGTAAAAGCACTCAGACTAGCAAATGGACAGTCGTAAAGTCGTGACAGCAGAAAGTTGGCCAACGTTTTGCTGGAAGTTGGTAGTCTGATTTTAGTATTAAAAAAAAAATTAAAGGAAAAAGTCATTGCAAATAACGTAACTGTAACGTTATACAGTGGATTTAAAACTTATTAGGGCTGCACCTGTACGACATATCCCACCATGCACTTGTAGTTCTTTGGGGGTGGAGAACCATCCAGAAGTACATCTCCTGAAACATCTTTAGGATCCTTTCTGCCAGCGAGAAAATCCAATAACCTAATATATAAAAAAGAAGTTTGTTTTGTTTAACGACACCACTAGAGCACACTAATTAATTAATCATTGGCTATTTAATATAAAACATGTGGTAATTATGTATCGTAGTATCAGAGGAAACCCGCTACATTTTTCCTAATGCAGCAAGGGATCTTTTATATGCACTTCCCCAGGGACAGGAAAGCATATACCACAGCCTTTATCCATTTGTGGTGCATTGGTTGGAACAGGAAAAAAAAACCAATCAGCTGAATGGATCCACTGAGATGGTTCGATCCTGTGATGCATGCACCTCAAGTTAGCTCTCAACCGATTGAACTAAATCCTGACCCGGTTCTATATATAAAAAAACTCCCAAAGACATGTATTTTTAAAATACGTGATTCTGTTTTATAATAAAATTAATGACACTTTATAGCCGATGTAGTTTTCGTGCTGGGGTGTCGTTAAACATTCATTCATAAAATTAAACTAAGAGTTAGAGAAAACATTTATATAAATATCATTTATATAAATATACATACTGTGAACACCCTTGGGACCAATAAATCTGTCCGGTTAAAGAGGGATCTGGTTTAGAGAGGTTAAGTTCTGTACTGATTTTTAAAATGGGACTCCGTAAAATGTCTGGCTTTTTAAGGAATTCCGGTGTACAGAGGGTCATTGTTTAAAAGGTTTCACTGCATATATATTTTGTGCACTAACAATATTCCAATCTGCTCTACTGGTTTACCACAGTAACAGTAATTAACCAGTGGAGCTCATTTTAATTAGATTGACAACATTCGTAACGAAACACGTCTTAAAAAACTGATTGACATGAAATGTTATGAAATAAATAATGATAAATAACTCAAACTTGTGCGTTGTCATTTAAATTACTGCTAAATACTCGAGTCAGCACTACGGATTACGTTTTCTAGGAATTAAAACTATTCAACTGTATGAACTTGGGAGGATAAAATGATGGCCACTTTAGACAGGTGGCTGCTTAACACAGGTATCCGCTTGTATAGGTTTGACTGTATCTCTAATGCTTGGCACACACCTAGCGATTAACGCCGCCTCGACGTTCGCGTCGTTAATCGGTAGGTGTGTGCGGGTCAAAAACGCGACGGTAATCGCCGGTTTTGCCACGATATTACGTAATGTAGGACCTGGTTCATCATGTATGTAGATCTTAGCGTACGTAATGTATTGATAACAAAAACAACCCTAAAGTGTACTGTCAACAGAAATAAAACTTATCAAACCTTATCTGATCGGTTCAACTGACGCAATGCTGAAGTAATGGGCCCCATTTCACTAAACATCGTAAGTTTACGTCTGCTACTAGCAGTTATACCGGTCGTGTCTTTGCACATGTTTGACATCAATTGCACGCAGAAAATTACATCATTACGGAAGCTGGAGTATTTTAAAGACAAAAGAAAATGAAATATGTGTTCTTCTAACTATATTTGTTGAACTATAATAGTAATAAGAATTGTGGTTTAGTCGTAGATTTACGTTTACGTGCAAAACTATAAGTTTACGATGTTTTATGAAATTGGGCCCTTAACATGTTGAAGTATAATACTAACTCTAATACATGTATTACAGGCCCGTAGGAACGATATTTGGAGTCGGGGGGAGGGGGACAGTCGTTAACGGGGGAAACCCTCTATAATGGGAGAGGGGACAATAAAGATTTTTATCTTTAGTTTTATATATATATATATATATATATATATATATATATATATATATATATATATATATATATATATATATATATATATATATAGTGGGCGGGATGTAGCCCTGATGTGCGGTCGGTCTTGGATCGATCCCCGTCGATGAGTCCATTGGGTTATTTCTTGTTCTAGACAGTGCTCCACAACTGGTGCAACAAAGGCCGTGACACGTAAGCCTTACTGTCTTGTCTATGGGATACTGCATATAAAACTGTATCCCTTGTTGCTAATCGCATTGCCTCTTTCATTATCTGTGTGGTCCCTAACCATATACCCAACGTCATTTAACCGTACATGTAAGTAAAATGTGTTAAATGCGTCGTTAAATAAAACATTCCATTAAATAAAACATTCCATCCTTCATTATTTTCATCCTCAAGTATGTGTGTGTCAAACATTCCTTCCTTCATTTCGTATAAAGTAGGACAAAAACATACATGTATGTGTGTGTGTGTGTGTGTGTGTGTGTGTGTGTGTGTGTGTGTGTGTGTGGTGGGGGTAACCGGTTCCTACGACCAGTAATACATTATAATTCCCTGAAGTAAAAGGCAGCATTTAGAGTGAAAACATTATGTATCGCCCTTTATTGTATTTAATGTGTATCAGTGGCCTCAATATCTATGTCAAGTATTCTGTAAAGCCTTTCTTGTTTTTTCTAACACTAGCACTTTCGGTCTCTTAGTTTTACATATAAACTGCCTAAAGCTCAACACACAGACTATCTTCACATACGTTTGACACAGTCAAAGAATTGACCTCCTGACTCCCCCGGGCTTTTAGCCTTTGTACCTCCACTTGTTCAATGTACCAGAAATCATTCATACACATCTATGACAGTCTATGCTGGCCTCGGTGGCGTCGTGGTTAAGCCATCGGACATACAGGGTTCACAGCCCGGTACCGGCTCCCAGCCTAACCAATTAACAACTAACCCACTGTCCTGGACAGACAGCTCAGATGGACCGGCCTCGGTGGCGTTGTGGTTAGGCCATCGGTCTACAGGATGGTAGGTATTGGGTTCGGATCCCAGTCGAGGCATGGGATTTTTAATCCAGATACCGACTCCAAACCCTGAGTGAGTGCTCCGCAAGGCTCAATGGGTAGGTGTAAACCACTTGCACCGACCAATGATCCATAACTGGTTCAACAAAGGCCATGGTTTGTGCTATCCTGTCTGTGGGAAGCGCAAATAAAAGATCCCTTGCTGCTAATCGGAAAGAGTAGCCCATGAAGTGGCGACAGCGGGTGTCCTCTCAAAATCTGTGTGGTCCGTAACCATATGTCTGACGCCATATAACCGTAAATAAAATGTGTTAAGTGCGTCTTTAAATAAATCATTTCTTTCTTTCTTTCTGTCTATTGTAGATGAGGGGAACTATGGTTTGTAGAATTTATTTTTCTTAATCAGTTATGTAATTAGCTTGTTCTGGATTAGGACCATCAGTGTTTTTTATCTAAAGTATTCGTGAATAGGGTGCTTCCTGCTTCCTAGCTATAGTCTAGGTTTATATGATCCACGGAGAAAACGGGGTTGGGGTGCAAACAAATCTAAAACCACCCAGCGTACGGTTTGTATGCTCTTGTCAGAGTAAATAATTGTGAACGGCCTCTAAGGTGATAAAACATACCGGATAACATGTTAAATGTCTTTGAATATTGTAAAATATCTTACGATGATTTTCCACTTCCAGTAGGACCTAAAATAGCGTTCATTCCTGGCTTGAAAATCCCACTGCAAAACACAAAAGAATAATTTAAAATGCACAATGAAGAAAGGTGATGATGATAAATATGGTGATGCTGATCATGATGGTTGTGATGATTATAATGATGATGATGATGAAGATGACGATGAAGTGGATGTTGATGCCGAAGGTGATGGTTTTGATTGCACTGGTGACAATTAATGGTGGTGGTCATGATAAAAATGAAGATGTTGATGATGGTGGTTGTGTGTGGTGGTCGTCGTGTGATGGTGATGATAATGTAGGTACTAAGGTTGAAGCTAATGATTATTAATGGTCATGGTGGCGGCGGTGATATGATAGTGGTGGTGGTGGTGGTGGTGCTGCTGCTGCTGCTGCTGCTGCTGACGATGATGATATTTTAAAATG